>NC_034194.2:29984087-30001982 GCF_002021735.2 Oncorhynchus kisutch | reverse complement strand
GAGAGAGAGAGAGGAGAGAGAGAGAGAGAAGAGAGAGAGGAGAGAGCGAGAGAGAGGTGAGCGCGAAGCGGAGGAGAGAGGAGAGAGAGAGAGAGGGAGCAGAGGAGAGGAGAGCGCTTATATTTGCTCTGTTTTCAGACAGATGAATGAGAGAGAGAGAGAGAGAGAGGAGAGAGAGAGAGGAGAGAGGAGAGAGAGAGAGAGAGCTATATTTCTCTGTTTCCAGCCAGCTGAATGAGAGTCTTGCTGTGCTCTCATCACTATAATCATCAGCTTCACAGCTTTTCTTCCCCACTCTAATTCTGACACAACACTGGTGCTCTGGGCTAAATTTACTCTTTTATCATCAGTTCCCTGATCAGAGATGAGCAGCAAAACAACGCACTGTCAGAGTGAGCAGACACGCTACCTATTCAAAGCATACACACACACACACGCCGTATGGATGGACACACAATCTCCCTCGCAAATACACAACAAAATCTGACGCACACTTGAAATGGACACGCCACCCACCCGAATCCTCATCACACTGGGACCAGAGATAGAGTAGTGAATCTACCTGCTCCACGTTCCAGGTATACAGGACCGTACTACTGTATGCATTACAAAGGACCTGAAAGACTCTCTAGGAATCCACTCAAAACTGCCACACAATGTAGACGATAAAATATTTTTAAACTAAACACTTTTTTCCTACAATGTAAACTTCATTAAAGAAAATGTTAAATGGAGTGTTGTGCCTGTAGTCATGCCAGAAAGGAACAAACATTTACACTGTCCCTTCATTCTCACAAATGACCACCAACAACCTCACAGAAAGGACAGTAGGAGATATGGGCAGGCTGGAAATATCACTAACGTAAGAGTCAGTCCTCTCCAGGAGATGATTAACACATGTGAGTGAGCGAGTGAGTGAGTGAGTGAAAGAGAGAGAGCGCGAGAGAGAGAGCGAGAGAGAGAGAGATAGAGAGAGAGAGAGAGAGAGAGAGAGAGAGAGAGAGTGTGTGTGTGTGTGTACTATGCCTTAATATATTCTGTCAGTGTAAACCCTGGGGCCACATATGTTCCTCTTCAGTTTCCAGAGTGTGTCTCTGGAAATCTCAAGGCTCTATTTCGGCTGTTAGGACCTCAAGCAGAGTAACATTACAGTGCTGTCCACGGGAATCTCCAGCAGAATCAGGTCACACACACGCATAAACACATGGCTCAATGGGAGCTTCAGTCACAGCACTCACATTTATGATGATAACATACCCCGATGGTCACGTTTACTGCACAGGTCCTGATTCTAGGTTTAAATAAGGACAACTAAGTCAATCTCAAAACCTCTAGCAAGTCAGTAATTGTTCCCAGAATAAAGTGGTTGCTGTAGTGAATGTCAATATCAGTATCAACTCAGTGTGTCTGTCTGCTAGAAATGATCCTACCTTCTGTTACAGGTTCTTAGAGTGGAGAGGAACTGAAACTCTCTCTCTCTGTTCCTCTTTCCTCTCCCTCCCGCTCTCCCTCTTTCTCTCTCCCTCTAGTAATGCAAACAGCAGTGAAAGGTCTACTAAGCATTAACCCAAGGCACTTCACATAACCCTGACACAGAGAGAGAGAGAGAGAGAGAGAGAGAGAGAGAGAGAGAAGAGAGAGAGACAAAGAAAGAAGGAGAGAGACAAAGAGAGAGAGAGAGAGAGAGAAAGCTGTGAACGATCTGAGAGACAAGGCAAGAAGGGCATTCTATGCCATCAAAAGAAACATAAATTTCAACATACCAAATAGGATTTGGCTAAAAATACTTGAATCAGTCATAGAGCCCATTGCCCTTTATGGTTGTGAGGTCTGGGGTCCGCTCACCAACCAAGACTTCACAAAATGGGACAGACACCAAATTGAGACTCTGCACGCAGAATTCTGCAAAAATATCCTCAGTGTACAACGTAGAACACCAAATAATGCATGCAGAGCAGAATTAGGCCGATACCCACTAATGATCAAAATTCTACAACTACCTAAAAGGAAGCAATCCACAAACCTTCCATAACAAAGCCATCACCTACAGAGAGATGAACCTGGAGAAGAGTCCCCTAAGCAAGCTGGTCCTGGGGCTCTGTTCACAAACACAAACACACACTACAGAGCCCCAGGACAGCAGCACAATTAGACCCACCAAATCATGAGAAAACAAAAAGATAACTACTTAACACATTGGAAAGAATTAACAAAAAAACAGAGCAAACTAGAATGCTATTTGGCCCTACACAGAGAGTACACAGCGGCAGAATACCTGACCACTGTGACTGACCCAAAATTAAGGAAAGCCTTGACTATTGAGAAAGGCCGCCGTAGGCAGACATGGCTCTCAAGAGAAGACAGGCTATGTGCTCACTGCCCACAAAATGAGGTGGAAACCGAGCTGCACTTCCTAACCTCCTGCCCAATGTATGACCATATTAGAGAGACATATTTCCCTCAGATTACACAGATCCACAAAGAATTCGAAAACAAATCCAATTTTGAAAAACTCCCATATCTACTGGGTGAAATTCCACAGTGTGCCATCACAGCAGCAAGATTTGTGACCTGTTGCCACGAGAAAAGGGCAACCAGTGAAGAACAAACACCATTGTAAATACAACCCATATTTATGCTTATTTATTTTATCTTGTGTCCTTTAGCCATTTGTACATTGTTAGAACACTGTATATATATATAATATGACATTTGTAATGTCTTTACTGTTTTGAAACTTCTGTATGTGTAATGTTTACTGTTAATCTTTGTTGTTTTTCACTTTATATATTCACTTTGTATGTTGTCTACCTCACTTGCTTTGGCAATGTTAACACATGTTTCCCATGCCAATAAAGCCCTTGAATTGAATTGAATTGAATTGAGAGAGAGATAGAGAGACAGCACAATTAGACCCAACCAAATCATGAGAAAACAAAAAGATAATTACTTGACACATTGGAAAGAATTAACAAAAAAACAGAGCAAACTAGAATGCTATTTGGCCCTACACAGAGAGTACACAGCAGCAGAATACCTGACCACTGTGACTGACCCAAAATTAAGGAAAGCTTTGACTATGTACAAACTCAGTGAGCATAGCCTTGCTATTGAGAAAGGCCGCCGTAGGCAGACATGGCTCTCAAGAGAAGACAGGCTATGTGCTCACTGCCCACAAAATGAGGTGGAAACTGAGCTGCACTTCCTAACCTCCTGCCCATTGTATGACCATATTAGAGAGACATATTTCCCTCAGATTACACAGATCCACAAAGAATTCAAAAACAAATCCAATTTTGATAAACTCCCATATCTACTGGGGGAAATTCCACAGTGTGCCATCACAGCAGCAACATTTGTGACCTGATGCCACGAGAAAAGGGCAACCAGTGAAGAACAAACACCATTGTAAATACAACCCATATTTATGCTTATTTATTTTATCTTGTGTCCTTTAACCATTTGTACATTGTTAAAACACTGTATATATATAATATGACATTTGTAATGTCTTTATTGTTTTGAAACTTCTGTATGTGTAATGTTTACTGTTCATTTTTATTGTTTATTTCACTTTATATATTCACTTTATATATTATCTACCTCACTATTTCACTTGACCCTGCCGGTCATTTCCGGTCACAACTTGCAGACTTGTTTACGTGTTGCTGTGCGTTTTGTTGCCAACCTATTTTGCTACCTGACAACTTTACAGTTTTTACTTTTTAATTACCGTTTATATTTTTGTTTTTTCCCTCAACTTTTTCACCCCGGACGCTTTATCTGGACATGGTTCGTCAGGACCTCCAACAGCCGAAGCTAAGTAGTAACATTAACATGATGCCTTCTAATTGCAGTCGCTGTACTCATAATATACAGGAGAACGATCGCCTTACGGCGAGGATAGCTGTGCTACAAGCTCAGCTTCAGACGCAATCGTTAGGCAAGGGTAATTTCAGTGTAGGAAAGGATGAAACAGTGTCTGTGCCACCAGTAAGTACAGATAGTAACGTTAGTATAAATCCCCTCGCACAGTCCCCGCAGCTGGACAACTTTCTCACGGTTTCTGGAAGGAAATGCTGTAGGAATGCTCAACCGGTGTCGCTCATTCAGCCGACAGAAACTTTCAACCGGTTTTCCCCATTAAGGAGCGAGTCGGAGTCAGAGGCCGAGCCTTCTGTTGTCTCTACTCCTCCCGTTACGGGGTCTGAGACGCCGAAGCTTCCCACCATTAGCTCTGACAAATTGAAAACTCTAGTCATTGGCGACTCCATTACCTGCAGTATTAGACTTAAAACGAATCATTAAGCGATCATACACTGTTTACCAGGGGGCAGGGATACCGACGTTAAGGCTAATCTGAAGATGGTGCTGGCTAAAGCTAAAACTGGCGAGTGTAGAGAGTATAGAGATATTGTTATCCACGTCGGCACCAACGATGTTAGGATGAAACAGTCAGAGATCACCAAGCGCAACATAGCTTCTGCGTGTAAATCAGCTAGAAAGATGTGTCGGCATCGAGTAATTGTCTCTGGCCCCCTCCCAGTTAGGGGGAGTGATGAGCTCTACAGCAGAGTCTCACAACTCAATCGCCCCTCCCAAAAGAAAGAATTTCTAGATAATTGGCCCTCTTTCTGGGACTCGCCCACAAACAGGACCAAGCCTGACCTGCTGAGGAGTGACGGACTCCATCCTAGCTGGAGGGGTGCTCTCATCTTATCTACCAACATAGACAGGGCTCTAACTCCTCTAGCTCCACAATGAAATAGGGTGCAGGCCAGGCAGCAGGCTGTTAGCCAGCCTGCCAGCATAGTGGAGTCTGCCACTAGCACAGTCAGTGTAGTCAGCTCAGCTGTCACCATTGAGACCGTGTCTGTGCCTCGACCTATGTTGGGAAAAACTAAACATGGCGGTGTTCGCCTTAGCAATCTCACTAGGATAAAGACCTCCTCCATTCCTGTCATTATTGAAAGAGATCATGATACCTCACATCTCAAAATAGGGATACTTAATGTTAGATCCCTTACTTCAAAGGCAATTATAGTCAATGAACTAATCACTGATCATAATCTTGATGTGATTGGCCTGACTGAAACATGGCTTAAGCCTGATGAATTTACTGTGTTAAATGAGGCCTCACCTCCTGGCTACACTAGTGACCATACCCCCCCCTAATCTTTGGTGACTTTAATATTCACATGGAAAAGTCCACAGACCCACTCCAAAAGGCTTTCGGAGCCATTATCGACTCAGTGGGTTTTGTCCAACATGTCTCTGGACCCACTCACTGTCACAGTCATACTCTGGACCTAGTTTTGTCCCATGGAATAAATGTTGTGGATCTTAATGTTTTTCCTCATAATCCTGGACTATCGGACCACCATTTTATTACGTTTGCAATTGCAACAAATAATCTGCTCAGACCCCAACCAAGGAACATCAAAAGTCGTGCTATAAATTCACAGACAACACAAAGATTCCTTGATGTCCTTCCAGATTCCCTCTGTCTACCCAAGGATGCCAGAGGACAAAAATCAGTTAACCACCTAACTGAGGAACTCAATTTAACCTTGCGCAGTACCCTAGATGCAGTTGCACCCCTAAAAACTAAAAACCTTTCTCATAAGAAACTAGCTCCCTGGTACACAGAAAATACCCGAGCTCTGAAGCAAGCTTCCAGAAAATAGGAACGGAAATGGCGCCACACCAAACTGGAAGTCTTCCGACTAGCTTGGAAAGACAGTACCGTGCAGTACGAAGAGCCCTTACTGCTGCTCGATAATCCTATTTTTCTAACTTAATTGAGGAAAATAAGAACAATCCGAAATTCCTTTTTAATACTGTCGCAAAGCTAACTAAAAAGCAGCATTCCCCAAGAGAGGATGGCTTTCACTTTAGCAGTGATAAATTCATGAACTTCTTTGAGGAAAATATCGTGATTATTAGAAAGCAAATTACGGACTCCACTTTAAATCTGCGTATTCCTTCAAAGATCAGTTGTCCTGAGTCTGCACAACTCTGCCAGCACCTAGGATCAAGAGAGACGCTCAAGTGTTTTAGAACTATATCTCTTGACACAATGATGAAAATAATCATGGCCTCTAAACCTTCAAGCTGCATATTGGACCCTATTCCAACTAAACTACTGAAAGAGCTGCTTCCTGTGCTTGGCCCTCCTATGTTGAACATAATAAACGGCTCTCTATCCACCGGATATGTACCAAACTCACTAAAAGTGGCAGTAATAAAGCCTCTCTTGAAAAAGCCAAACCTTGACCCAGAAAATATACAAAATTATCGGCCTATATCGAATCTCCCATTCCTCTCAAACATTTTAGAAAAGGCTGTTGCGCAACAACTCACTGCCTTCCTGAAGACAAACAATGTATACGAAATGCTTCAGTCTGGTTTTAGACCCCATCATAGCACTGAGACTGCACTTGTGAAGGTGGCAAATGACATTTTAATGGCATCAGACCGAGGCTCTGCATCTGTCCTCGTGCTCCTAGACCTTAGTGCTGCTTTTGATACCATCGATCACCACATTCTTTTGGAGAGATTGGAAACCCATATTGGTCAACACGGACAAGTTCTGGCCTGGTTTAGATCTTATCTGTCGGAAAGATATCAGTTTATCTCTGTGAATGGTTTGTCCTCTGACAAATCAACTGTAAATGTTGGTGTTCCTCAAGGTTCCGTTTTAGGACCACTATTGTTTTCACTATATATTTTAATCCGAAAACATAATGTTAACTTTCACTGCTATGCGGATGACACACAGCTGTACATTTCAATGAAACATTGCCAAAATTGCCCTCACTAGAAGCATGTGTTTCAGACATAAGGAAGTGGATGGCTGCAAACTTTCTACTTTTAAACTCGGACAAAACAGAGATGCTTGTTCTAGGTCCCAAGAAACAATGTTGAATCTGACAATTAATCTTAATGGTTGTACAGTCGTCTCAAATAAAACTGTGAAGGACCTCGGCGTTACTCTGGACCCGGATCTCTCTTTTGAAGAACATATCAAGACCATTTCAAGGACAGCTTTTTTCCATCTACGTAACATTGCAAAAATCAGAAACTTTTTGTCCAAAAATGATGCAGAAAAATTAATCCATGCTTTTGTCACTTCTAGGTTAGACTACTGCAATGCTCTACTTTCCGGCTACCCGGATAAAGCACTAAATAAACTTCAGTTAGTGCTAAATACGGCTGCTAGAATCCTGACTAGAACCAAAAAATTCGATCATATTACTCCAGTGCTAGCCTCCCTACACTGGCTTCCTGTCAAAGCAAGGGCTGATTTCAAGGTTTTACTGCTAACCTACAAAGCATTACATGGGCTTGCTCCTACCTATCTCTCTGATTTGGTCCTGCCGTACATACCTACACGTACGCTACGGTCACAAGACGCAGGCCTCCTAATTGTCCCTAGAATTTCTAAGCAAACAGCTGGAGGCAGGGCTTTCTCCTATAGAGCTCCATTTTTATGGAACGGTCTGCTTACCCATGTCAGAGACGCAAACTCGGTCTCAACCTTTAAGTCTTTACTGAAGACTCGTCTCTTCCGTGGGTCATATGATTGAGTGGGAAGGTGGCCCAGGAGTGGGAAGGTGAACGGAAAGGCTCTGGAGCAACGAACCGCCCTTGCTGTCTCTGCCTGGCCGGTCCCCTCTTTCCACTGAGATTCTCTGCCTCTAACCCTATTACAGGGGCTGAGTCACTGGCTTACTGGGGCTCTCTCATACTGTCCCTGGGAGGGGTGCGTCACCTGAGTGGGTTGAGCCACTGATGTGATCATCCTGTCTGTGTTGGCGACACCCCCCCCCCTCCCCCCCTGGGTTGTGCCGTGGCGGAGATCTTTGTGGGCTATATTCAGCCTTGTCTCATGATGGTAAGTTGGTGGTTGAAGATATCCCTCTAGTGGTGTGGGGGCTGTGCTTTGGCAAAGTGGGTGGGGTTATATCCTTCCTGTTTGGCCCTGTCCGGGGGTGTCCTCGGATGGGGCCACAGTGTCTCCTGACCCCTCCTGTCTCAGCCTCCAGTATTTATGCTGCAGTAGTTTATGTGTCGGGGGGCTAGGGTCAGTTTGTTATATCTGGAGTACTTCTCCTGTCCTATTCGGTGTCCTGTGTGAATTTAAGTGTGCTCTCTCTAATTCTCTCTTTCTCTCTTTCTTTCTCTCTCTCGGAGGACCTGAGCCTTAGGACCATGCCTCAGGACTACCTGACATGATGACTCCTTGCTGTCCCCAGTCCACCTGGCCGTGCTGCTGCTCTAGTTTCAATTGTTCTGCCTTATTATTATTGCACCATGCTGGTCATTTATGAACATTTGAACATCTTGGCCATGTTCTGTTATAATCTCCACCTGGCACAGCCAGAAGAGGACTGGCCACCCCACATAGCCTGGTTCCTCTCTAGGTTTCTTCCTAGGTTTTGGCCTTTCTAGGGAGTTTTTCCTAGCCACTGTGCTTCTACACCTGCATTGCTGTTTGGGGTTTTAGGCTGGGTTTCTGTACAGCACTTTGAGATATCAGCTGATGTACGAAGGGCTATATCAATACATTTGATTTGATTTGACTTGCTTTGGCAATGTTAACACATGTTTCCCATGCCAATAAAGCCCTTGAATTGAATTGAATTGAGAGAGAGAGAGACCTTGTTGAGGTCACAACAATAACTCTTCAGGGGAGAGAGGTAGACAGAACCATTCTTTGTATAGCAGAGCCATCTACAGATGACAACATCCAACTAACAAGCGAGATGGCTGGCAGGACAAATATCGTTTACAACAAATTGTTTTCAAGTCCCGTTACAGCATTTTCACTGTCTCCAAAATAGGAATTAATGTTGGAGATGTTTAGTTTAAAAAATGAGCCAAGGAACTGCAAAATGAAACAGAGCGGTGTGTGTGTGTGTGTGTGTGTGTGCGGCACTGCATAAAACATCAAAGCAGCAGCAGCATTGAACAGCTGACAGCTTAAACATTTATAACTGTGGCACACACATGACCTATTCCCTACTAAATCTAAAGCAGCATTTATAGCACTGTGCTAAAGACAGTCCCCCACCGGGTCAATGATGATCATGGTACCTTAGCCCCCCTTGCTGAAAGTATTAGTTGCTCCTAACCACATATCTGGGATCTGATTCCCCTACGTCCAGTTGTTACTTTAACCACTGGAGAGGTGTGTGTCTGTGTGTGTGTCTGTGTGTGTTAGTTCAATTATTTGAATCTCTTTACTTTCTTTCAAAAAAAAATGTGAGCTCAATGCGCAGTTTCTCTGGAGAGAAATCAGCTCAATCCCGAACTGTGCAATGTAGTAGGGAGTTGTAGTTTCCAACAGGCCAATATTCTACATAGTTTAGCACAGAAAACATGGTAATTAACTACAATGACCAAATCCATTGCGTGCTTACTTGTAATATATATATTTTGCCTTATTTTAGCAGGTTTGTTGACTGAGAACACATTCTCATTTACAGCAATGACCTGGGGAATAGTTACAGGGGAGAGGAGGAGGGATGAATGAGCAAATTGGAAGCTGGGGATGATTATTTCTTTAAACATTTTTTATTTCACCTTTATTTAACCAGGTAGGCTAGTTGAGAACAAGTTGTCATTTACAACTGCGACATGGCTAAGATAAAGCAAAGCAGTGCGACACAAACAACAACACAGTTACACATGGAATAAACAAACGTACAGTCAATACCACAATAGAAAAAAATATACACACAGTGTGTGCAAATGAGGTAAGATAAGGGAGGTAAGGCAATAAATAGGCCGTAGTGGAGAAGTAATTACAATTTAGCAATTAAACACTGGAGTGATAGATGTGCAGAAGATGAATGTGCAAGTAGAGATACTTAGGTGCAAAAGAGCAAAATATAAATAACAAAATGGGGATGAGGTCGTTGGATGGGCTGTTTACAGATGGGCTATGTACAGGTGCAATGATCTGTAAGCTGCTCTGACAGCTGATACTTAAAGTTAGTGAGGGAGATAAGAGTCTCCAGTTTCAGTGATTTGCAATTCGTTCCAGTCATTAGCAGCAGAGAACTGGAAGGCGGCCAATGGAAGAATTGGCTTTGGGGGTGACCAGTGAGATATACCTGCTGGAGCGCGTGCTACGGGTGGGTGCTGCTATGGTGACCAGTCAGCTGAGCTAAGGTGGGGCTTTACCTAGCAAAGACTTTTAAAGAATAACCAAGCATCCTCTACTGATGGAATGAGGTCAATATCCTTCCAGGATACCCGGCGGCAGGTCGATTAGAAAGGCCTGGTCGCTGAAGTGTTTTAGGGAGCGTTTAACAGTGATGAAGGGTGGTCGGTTGACCGCAGACCCATTATGGACGCAGGCAATGAGGCAGTAATCGCTGAGATCCTGGTTGAAGACAGCAGAGGTGTATTTAGAGGGCAGGTTGGTCAGGATGATATCTATGAGGGTGCCCGTGTTTACGGATTTGGGGTTGTACCTGGTAGGTTCATTGATAATTTGTGTGAGATTGAGGGCATCTATCTTAGATTGTAGGACAGCCGGGGTGTTAAGCATGTCCCAGTTTAGGTCACCTAACAGTATGAGCTCTGAAGATAGATGAGGGGAAATCAATTCACATATGGTGTCCAGGGCACAGCTGGGGGCTGAAGGTGGTCTATAACAAGTGGCAACGATGAGAGACTTGTTTCTGGAAAGGTAGATTTTTAGAAGTAGAAGCTCAAAATGTTTGGGCACAGACCTGGATAGCATGACAGAACTCTGCAGGCTATCTCTGCAGTAGATTGCAACTCCGCCCCCTTTGGCAGGTCTATCTTGTCGGAAAATGTTATAGTTAGGGATGGAAATTTCAGGATTTTTGGTGGCCTTCCTAAGCCAGGATTCAGACATATCTAGGACATCTGGGTTGCAGAGTGTGCTAAAGCAGTGAGTAAAACAAACTTAGGTAGGAGGCTTCTAATGTTAACATGCATGAAACCAAGGCTTTTATGGTTACAGAAGTAAACAAATGAGAGTACCTGGGGAATAGGAGTGGAGCTAGGTGCTGCAAGGCTTGGATTAACCTCTACATCACCAGAGGAAGAGAAGGATAAGGGTACGGCTGAAGGCTATAAGAACTGGTCATCTAGTATGTTCAGAACAGAGAGTAAAAGGAGCAGGTTTCTGGGCGCGGAAGAATAGATTCAAGGCATAATGTACAGACAAGGGTATGGTAGGATGTGAATACAGTGGAGGTAAACCTAGGCATTGAGTGACGATGAGAGAGGTTTTGTCTCGAGAGACACCATTTAAACCAGGTGAGGTCGCCGCATGTGTGGGAGGTGGAACAAAAGGGCTAGCTAAGGCATATTGCGCAGGGCTGGAGGCTCTACAGCAAATAAGACAATAATCACTAACCAAAACAGCAATGGACAGTTGACATTAGGGAGAGGCATGCGTAGCCGAGTGATCATAGGGTCCAATGAGTAGCTGGATGGCCTGGAGACATGGCGATTCAGACAGCTAGTGGGCCGGGGATAGCAGGCTAGCAGAAGGGCCTTAGGGGGACGTCGCGATGGAATAGTCTGTTGTAGTGCCCTCGGACGGTTACGTCGGCACACCAGTCGTGATGGATCGGCAGGGCTCCGTGTAGGCAGGAAAAGGGTCCAGGCCAATTTGCAAAATAGGTATTGTAGCCCAAGAAATTTGCTGATGGAGCTCTTCAGCTTACAGTCCGATATGCTCTAGACAGCTAGCGTACCACGGCTAGCAGCTGGGCCTTCAGGGGACATCGTGACGGAGGAGCCTGTTGAAACCCCCTTGGGCGGATTACGTCAGTAGACCAGTCGTGATGGATCGACGGGGCTCCGTGTCAGCAGTAAAAGGGGTCCAGGCCAATTGGCAAAATAGGTATAGTAGCCCAAGGAGTGGCTGATGGACCTCTTCAGCTAGCCGGGAGATGGGCCTAGCACGAGGCTAGTTCCAGGCTAACTGGTGCTTCCTTCGGGACAGAGACGTTAGCCAGGAGTAGCCACTCGGATAGCAGTTAGCTAGCTGCGATGATCCAGGTGAAAAGGTTCAGAACTTGCGGTAGGATTCCGGAGATGTGGAAATTTGGTGGAGAAAAAGCAGTCCGGTATGCTCTGGGTTTTACATACACCTTAGCCAAATACATTTAAACTCAGTTTTCACAATTCCTGACATTTAATCCTAGTAAAAATTCCCTGTCTTAGGTCAGTTAGGATCACCACTTTATTTTAAGAATGTGAAATGTCAGAATAATAGTAGAGAGAAAGATTTATTTCAGTATTTATTATTTATTTCATCACATTCCCAGTGGGTCAGAAGTTTACATACACTCAATTAGTATTTGGTAGAATTGCCTTGAAATTATTTAATTTGGGTCAAACATTTTGGGTAGCCTGCTTCCCACATGCTTCCCATAATAAGTTGGGTGAATTTTGGCCCATTCCTCCTGACAGAGCTGGTGTAACTGAGTCAGGTTTGTAGGCCACCTTGCTCGCACATGCTTTTTCAGTTCTGCCCACAAATCTTCCATAGGATTGAGGTCAGGGCTTTGTGATGGCCACTCCAATACCTTGACTTTGTTGTCCTTAAGCCATTTTGACACAACTTTGCTTGGGGTCATTGTCCATTTGGAAGACCCATTTGCGACCAAGCTTAAACTTCCTGACTGATGTCTTGAGATGTTGCCTCAATATATCCATATAATTTTCTGTCCTCATGATGCCATCTATTTTGTGAAGTGCATCATTCCCTCCTGCAGCAAAGCACCCCCACAACATGATGCTGCCACCCCCGTGCTTCATGGTTGGGATGGTGTTCTTCGGCTTGCAAGCCTCCCCCTTTTTCCTCCAAATGTGCAGTTGCAAACCGTAGTCTGGCTTTTTTATGGCGGTTTTGGAGCAGTGCCTTCTTCCTTGCTGAGTGGCCTTTCAGGTTATGCCGATATAGGACTCGTTTTACTGTGGATAGAGATACGTTTGTACCTGTTTCCTCCAGCATCTTCACAAGGGCCATTGCTGTTGTTCTGGGATTGATATGCACTTTTCGCACCAAAGTACGTTCATCTCTAAGAGACAGAACGCGCCTCCTTCCTGAACGGCATGACGGATGCGTGGTCCCATGATGTTTATTCTTGTGTACTACTGCTTGTACAGATTAACGTGGTACCGTCAGGCGTTTGGAAATTGCTTCCAAGGACGAACCAGACTTGTGGAGGTCTACAATTATTTTTCTGAGGTCTTGGCTGATTTGTTTAGATTTTCCCATGATGTCAAGCAAAGAGGCACTGAATTTGAAGGTAGGCTTTGAAATACACCCACAGGTACACCTCCAATTGACTCAAATAATGTCAATTAGCCTATCAGAAGCTTCTAAAGCCATGACATCATTTTCTGGAATTTTCCAAGCTGTTTAAAACCTGTTGGTACTAGGGGGCAGTATTTTCATTTTTAAACATGATATTTTGTCAGGACAAGATGCTAGAATATGCATATAATTGACAGCTTTGGATAGAAAACACTCTAACGTTTCCAAAACTGTAAAGATATTGTCTATGAGTATAACAGAACTGATGTTGCAGGCGAAAGCCTGAGAAAAATCCAATCCGGAAGTGCCCCAGGTTTTGAAAGCGCTGCGTTCCAATGAGTCCCTATTCAACTGTGAATGTGCCATCAACGAGCTTACGCTTTCTACGTATTCCCCAAGGGGACGTAGTTTTATGCATTTCTGTTGAAGAATAGCCGTAGGCGGCCACATTGCATAAGTGGTCACATGGTGGCTCTGAGAGAGATTCTCGTGTAAAATACAGAGGTAGCCATTACTCCAATAGGTCCTACTGAAAAACGAATTGTCCTGACGGATATATTATCGAATAGATATTAGAAAAACACCTTGAGGATTGATTATAAACAACGTTTGCCATGTTTCTGTTGATATTATGGAGCTAATTTGGAATATTTTTCGGGGTTGTGGTGACTGCAATTTCCGGGCGATTTCTCAGCCAAACGTGAAGAACAAATGGAGCTATTTCGCCTACAAAAAATTTCTTTTGGGAAAAAATTTACTTTGGCCTACTACCTGGGAGTCTCGTGAGTGAAAACATCCGAAGTTCATCAAAGGTAAACGATTTAATTTGATTGCTTTTCTGATTTTCG
The DNA here is from genome assembly GCF_002021735.2 of Oncorhynchus kisutch. NCBI lineage: Eukaryota > Metazoa > Chordata > Actinopteri > Salmoniformes > Salmonidae > Oncorhynchus > Oncorhynchus kisutch. The sequence continues at coordinate 29,987,819 of NC_034194.2, read as the reverse complement.
TGACAAGGTTGCCTGCTGCTAGCAAGGCATAATGCTATGCTAGTCTATGATAAACTTACACATATGCTTGTCTAGCGTTGGCTGTAAAGCATATTTTGAAAATCTGAGATGACAGGGTGATTAACAAAAGGCTAAACTGTGTTCCAATATATTTCACTTGTGATTTTCATGAATAGGAACATTTTCTAGGAAGATTTATTTCCGTTGCGTTATGCTAATTACTGTCAGGCGATGATTAAGCTCCCGGATCCGGGTTTGAGAGTCACAAGAAGTTTTAAAGGCAGTCAACTTAGTGTATGTGAACTTCTGACCCACTGGAATTGTGATACTGTGAATTATAAGTGAAATAATCTGTCTGTAAACAATTGTTGGAAAAATGACTTGTGTCATGCACAAAGTAGATGTCCTAACCGACAAACTATAGTTTGTTAACAATAAATTTGTGGAGTGGTTGAAAAATGAGTTTTAATGACTCCAACCTAAGTGTTTGTAAACATCCGACTTCAACTGTATATACGAAATATATACGAAGAAAAAAATATATGTACAAGGGACACGACAAGACAAAGACGTCTGAACTGCTACGCCATCTTGGAATCTAATCTAGAATCTAGATTAGGTAGGCCATTATGGCCAGATTGGGAATTTAGCCAGGACACCGGTCTGTGTGGGGTAGACACGGAAAGGGAGAGGGAGAGAAGAGACTGCTTGATTAAGAGGGATAGAGAGTAGTTGCTTCGCGAGGTATCTCCACTTGAAAATACACAATCTAAGTGATTGATAGTTGATATTCAGCAGTCATAAAAGCATGCCTTATTTACTTTGAAGAACTACAAAATAGTGATTTTGTCAGACAGTATAGCAAGCAGCTCTATAGAGATGAGATGATGACTTGAAATGAAATAATAAAGTCATCAAATTAAACAAATGTAATATAGACAACAAAAGTCATGTGAATAAATGATGGTTAATAAGTAATAAGCAGTAATGGGCAGTCATTACCATCATGGGACTTGTATTAATAGTTTTATTATGTGCTGTTACAGCATTCAACCCACATAATGCATAGTGCATTTAATGTTTACAAAAATATCGAAATCGAAAACCATGATTATTTTTCCTAAATTTTAATCCATCAGATTAAATTGTGAGATAGAGAGAAACGTATTACTATTTTGCTTACCCACTCTGCCCATCTATTTGGGTTAGGTTTAGGATTCAATCGGCTATTTGGATTAGGTTTAGGATTCAATCGGCTATTTGGGTTAGGTTTAGGATTCAATCAGCTATTTGGGTTAGGTTTAGGATTCAATCGGCTATTTGGGTTAGGTTTAGGATTCAATCGGCTATTTGGGTTAGGTTTAGGATTCAATTGGCTATTTGGGTTAGGTTTAGGATTCAATAGGCTATTTGGGTTTGGTTTAGGATTGAATAAACTATTTTGGTTAGATTTAGGATTAAATCAACTATTTGGGTTAGGTTTAGGGTTTATGGGCTATGCCAAGAGACATACAGTAACTATGTGTTCTGTTGTGCTCTTACAGATGGACAGAGAGCTCAGTCTATGTTTGGGACAAATCAAGGACGGTCCAGACCAGACCAAAAATAAACATCTGTGGACTGTAATGATGGGGAGGTGTTTTAATAAAACAACAAAACCAAAGAACACGACACTAACATAAGGCAGTACCCCAATACACGAGAACAACACCAACTGGTGAGTGAAAATGGGAGAGTGACATTTAAAGGGAAGAAAATGATGAAGGTACTGGAGTCCAGGTGTGAATCATAATGAGTAACAGGTGCGCGTAATGATGAGTGACAGGTGTGTGTAATGATGAGTAACAGGTACGTGTAATGATGAGTGCCAGGTGTGTGTAATGATGCATCCCCGGACCGGTGGTTAGTACATTGGCGACGTCGTACGCCGGAGGGGAGGAGTAGACGTGACAGGACGTTGAAATTAAAGCTGCACCAGACCCTACCGAAAACGAGGCCTGTGGACGTTGAAATCAAGGCCAGGGTGACTGATCAAATGTAAACCACTTTTAAATCCAGCATGGAAGACAGGAGAGTAAAGTCGCTGTGGTCTAGACTAATACTGTTGCAGCAGAGAAATGAAATGTATTGACCAAGAATGAAGGATAGGTTGTGACTTGTGTATTAGAGTGATGTTCTACGTGTGTGTGTGTGTGTGTGCGTGTGTGTCTGTGTTGTAGTTGTAGTGTTTTCATGTCTGACATCATGTTTGATTGTGTGTTGAAGCCTTGAGAGCTTGATGTGTGTTTTGGACAGTGTGTGTGTGTTTCTGAATCTGACTGTGTGTTGGAATGTTCTAGAGCCTGAATACCGGGATGCAGACTGCACAGAGCATGCACACTCACTCAGTCTCTGCTGCAGAGTCACTCACTCCACTGCAGAAAGACCACGCAAGAGCATACTAATCTATTGGCATGACAACTAGAGTGGAATATTCGTTTGGCCTAGAAAATATGGCTGCGGAAGAAAAGATGAATGAGCTGTGACTGTGATGTGATATAAATAAAATGGGTTCAGAATGCCAGGGGCCTTCAGAAGACAGACATGCAGTCTATCTTGCTTTAATTACAGACAGAGAAGAACAATGCTACAGACGTCCTTGGGGCAATTCCACGGTAACGGACTCAGATTTGTCACTTTAAAATGTATACCAAACAAAAAACATTGACAAGGACTACTTTGAACATTTTACACTGAACATTTGACAAAAATGTGACATTTATTGGAATAACAGTGCAAATTAAACTTTGAAAACATCTACTGTATCTGGGTTATTGAACTACAGTGACGTAAACAACTAAGTGAAGTGGACTTAATCAATTTCATCATGGGTCCCTGATCTGTACGACACAGAAATGCACAATTATGGATATGAACGGCATTCTCTCCATGGTACACAAAGGTAGAAATAAGCAATATCCTCCTTTTTCATATTTGGATATTATTCTACACACGACTATTATTTTAATCAGCTCTGCCCCCAAACAAGACCACATCTGGTTGGTCTGGACCGGTCCAAATCTGAACCGATCTATAGACGTATATATTTCATCACAAGTTTGGACATCAAAGTACAGTACAGTACAGAAGAGTAGAGTTCAGCACAGCACAGCAGAGTAGAGTAGAGTTCAGTACAGTAGAGTTGAGTACAGCACAGCACAGCACAGCACAGCACAGCACAGTACAGCACAGCACAGCACAGCACAGCACAGCACAGCACAGCACAGCACAGTACAGAAGAGTAGAGTTCAGTAAAGTAGAGTTGAGTACAGAACAGTACAGTCGACATGAGTAGAGTAGAGTTCAGTACACTACAGTAGAGTTCAGTAAAGTAGAGTTGAGTACAGAACAGTACAGTCGACATGAGTAGAGTAGAGTTCAGTACACTACAGTAGAGTACAGTACAGTACAGTACAGTCGACGTGAGTAGAGTAGAGTTCAGTACACTACAGTAGAGTACAGTACAGTACAGTACAGTCGACGTGAGTAGAGTAGAGTTCAGTACACTACAGTAGAGTACAGTACAGTACAGTACAGTCGACGTGAGTAGAGTAGAGTTCAGTACACTACAGTAGAGTTCAGTAAAGTAGAGTTGAGTACAGTACAGTACAGTAGAGTCGACATGAGTAGAGTAGAGTTCAGTACAGTACAGTAGAGTTCAGTAAAGTAGAGTTGAGTTGAGTACAGTACAGT
>NC_034194.2:29946587-29979087 GCF_002021735.2 Oncorhynchus kisutch | reverse complement strand
AATAGTTTTTTTCAACGTCTGTAGATGAATGGCTCATCGGATCGGAAAGCTTTAAATCGACACACCAATAAACAGGCCGTGGTTCTGCCTCGGATTACTCTTAGTCTGCTCATCTCAGGGAGAAAAGCACAACAGTCAAATTCAATTTGAAGTCTTGGGCAAGTTGCTTCCACTAACCCGTAAGGTTTCTGTCAGAACAAGAGAAAGGAGAACAGAAGATAACTGGTAACTCTCTGAGCAAAACAACAAGTCGCTTCCACTCCAGTCCAATCAAGGTGCATGAAATGAACGTGACAAACTACATTTAGAGCAGACATCCAGTGTAACATTCCTGTCTGTCTAGTTAGTTTTCCTGGGAAGCTGATCTCTTCCTCATGAGTATTCACTGAAATGAGTAACACTGAGTCTACTGCTACCGCCTCAGCCTATGTCTACCTCAACCTGAAATTACAGTTTGGCTTTACATGCATCAGGAGACCTAACTAAGGTGGTCAGGGAATGTGTGTGTGTGTTCATATCATTCGTCCAGGGCTCCCTTGGAAAAGAGACCTTGGTCTCAACGCGACTCCTCTGCTAGTGGAGGCTGCTGAGGAGAGAACGGCTCATAATAATGGCTGGAATGAAGTGGTATCAACCACATGGAAACCACGTCTTTGATGTCATTCCATTGACTCCTTTCCAGCCATTATTTTGAGCCGTCCTCCCCTCAGCAGCCTCCACTGTCCACTTCCTAAATAAAGGTGAAATAAAAAACTTGTTGACAAATCAAACGCTTGAGCAGAAGCAGTGAGAGAGAGGGGTCGACCCTTGGAGTGGAGGTGAAGCGTTCAGCAGGCAGAGAGGTGACTGGGGGTGGGCGCAATGTCAGAGTCATACCATCAACACTCCCATCAGACGCACACAAACCTCATTGCCCTCTGCCAGGGATGGAGTGAGTGAGAGGAAGAGCGAAGCATAAGGGAATGAGGAATGAGAGAAAGGATGCAGTGTTTCCCCTATGATTCTTTTCAGCAGCAGTGGCAGAGTTAGCGTAAAGGGGGTCCCAACATTTTAGAGGCCTTTCTCTTGGCCGCAGACATAATGTTGCTGTTTTAAAGCTAATTTCCTGCAATTCTACACGTTGTCATGGATTATGCCTTGTTCTTATACTATCTGAGTGACTCAAACATTTTAACAAAATCAATGCCATGAAAATTTTGGGATTTTAGATTGTCGCTGATTGTCTAGTTTTATTTTGGTCAGTAGATCTTTTTCTTTTTAAATATAGTTTCATAATATTTTCTACATATTTTATATCTGGTTTTACACTGAAAACGTTTTACCATCCCGGAAAAATCAATCTTCTTCTTCTCATTATGAAACGTTTTATCATAACGTTTGGAGTGGTGGCAACGATTTAGCAGCGGCGGGCTGCTAAATGAATATAGGGGAAAAACTGGGATGAGTAGGAGATCTGAGCAGGGAAGCGACCTGTCCTTGGGCTGCCTTCTCCTCCATGATGTCATTTAACTGATGGCCTGTGCACACACACACAACAGACATGTTTACCTGTGATCTTGTATGACGGCTGAGCGTTTGACAGAGGCCATTTCACTTGCACAATGAAACTGGCAACGCAGTCAGTCTGCTTCCCTTCACTTACAGTATGGCATACATCCCTCATTTCTACACACACAATGGATCTGCGACTGGCAACCAAATTAGCTTGATATCACTGTAACTTCTCTCTTTTACATTTATTGTATATTTTAGAGTGTATTCCTTGCATGCCAACCACATTTTCCAATAGTTGTCAGAGTCCAAGGCAGACAGACAGACGGAGAGAGTGAATGAGAGAGAGAGAGACAGACGGACACATCCTATTTACATTTAAGTCATTTAGCAGACTCTCTTATCCAGAGCGACTTACAGTTAGTGCAATCATCTTAAGATAGCTAGGTGGGACAACCACGTTTCAGTCATAGTAAGTCAATCCTTTCTCAATAAAGTTGCTCACAGCAAAGTCAGTGCTAGTAGGTGAAAAAAAGTCAAGTGTGAGTCTTAGTTCACGAAGGACAAGTGAGTTAGCTGGGATTATTGAATGACTGATGCATTGAATGCATCGACTCACCCACATACTGGGTCGATGCATAAATTGTGTTTGGTGTCAAGTTTGTTGCTGCTTCCTACAACAAATAACCTTACAATCATCCTAAAACCTAATCCTCCTAGCAATCATGTCCAGTACTGTAGCCAGAGGCTTTAAACTGGGGCTTTAGAATGGGGAAATGAAAACAATGACTTGTAGAGGATTGGCTCACTGTTACGCAACACTCGTTTTGAGGGGCCAGCAAATCCCTTACATATATACCACTGGAGGGGGCTCCACACACACACACACACACACACACACACACACACACACACACACACACACACACACACACACACACACACACACACACACACACACACACACACACACACACACACACACACACACACACACACACACACACACACACACACACACACACAGTTTATTAGGTACCAGGTTAAACACCTCTTTGAATTCTTCAGGGCATGGAAACGTTGCTCAATTGGTATCAAGGGACCTAAGGTGTGCCAGGAAAACATTCCCCACACCGTTACACCACCGCCACCAGCCTGTACCTCTGCCATCAGCATGACGCAACAGGAGCAAGGATTCATCGGACCAAGCAATGTTTTACCACTCCTCAATTGTCCAGTGTTTGTGATGGCGTGCCACTTGTGATGGAGCCACTTCTCCTTGTTTAGCTGATAGGAGTGGAACCCGGTGGGGACGTCTGCTTGCTGCAATAGCCCATCCGTGACGAGGATCGATGAGTTGTGCGTTCCGAGATGCCGTTCTGCACACCGCTGTTGTAGTGCTCCGTTATTTGCCTGTTTGTGGCCTGCCTGCTAGCTTGCACGATTCATGCCATTCTCCTTCGACCTCTCATCAACGAGCTGTTAGGATATCATGTGTTTGCCGCACCATTCTCCTTCGACCTCTCATCAACGAGCTGTTAGGATATCATGTGTTTGCCGCACCATTCTCCTTCGACCTCTCATCAACGAGCTGTTAGGATATCATGTGTTTGCCGCACCATTCTCCTTCGACCTCTCATCAACGAGCTGTTAGGATATTATGTGTTTGCCGCACCATTCTCCTTCGACCTCTCATCAACGAGCTGTTAGGATATCATGTGTTTGCCGCACCATTCTCCTTCGACCTCTCATCAACGAGCTGTTAGGATATCATGTGTTTGCCGCACCATTCTCCTTCGACCTCTCATCAACGAGCTGTTAGGATATCATGTGTTTGCCGCACCATTCTCCTTCGACCTCTCATCAACGAGCTGTTAGGATATTATGTGTTTGCAGCACCATTCTCGGTAAACCCTAAACACTGTTGTGAGTAAAAAGCCCAGGAGGCCGTCTCTGAGATACTGGCACCGATGATCATAACAGGCTCAAAGTCACTTAGGTCACTTGTTTTGCCCATTTTTATGTTCAAACGAACAGTAACTGAATGCCTCGATGCCTGCCTGCTTTATATAGCAAGCCACGGCCACGTGACTCACTGTCTGTAGGAGCAAACCATTTTGATGAACTGGGTGCAGCATGTAACAAACTGTCCACTGAGTGTATATGCAGACACACGCACATCGGAAAAGGGGTGTGTAACGGCGTTCTTCGTTTGTTGAAAGAGAGTCGGACCGAAATGCAACGTGGTGGTTACTCATGTTTTTAATGAAAAAATGACGGTACATGAAATAACGAATAAATACAAAAACAACAAACGGAACGTGAAACTTATTACAGCCTATCTGGTGACACTACACAGAGACAGGAACAATCACCCACGAAAGACAAAGCGAAACTCAGGCTACCTAAATACGGTTCCCAATCAGAGGCAATGAGAAGCACCTGACCCTGATCGAGAACCGCCTCAGGCAGCCAAGCCTACACTCGACACACCCCTAATCAACCACAATCCCAATGCCTACAAAACCCAATACGAATACAACACGTAAACCCCTGTCACACCCTGGCCTGACCAAATATATAACGAAAACACAAAACACTAAGACCAAGGCGTGACAGAACCCTCCCCCCCAAGGTGCGGACTCCCGGACGCACCTCAAAACCAAAGGGAGGGTCCGGGTGGGCGTCTGTCATTGGTGGCGGCTCCGGCTCGGGACGTGGACCCCACTTTTTTAATGTCCTCATTCCTCCCCTTCGCGTCCTGGGATAATCCACCCTCGCCGCCGACCATGGCCTAATAGTCCTCACCCACAACCCCACAGAACTAAGGAGCAGCTCGTGACTGAGGGGCATCTCGGGACTGAGGGGCAGCTCGGGACTGAGGGGCAGCTCGGGACTGAGGGGCAGCTCGGGACTGAGGGGCAGCTCAGGACTGAGGCAGCTCGGGACTGAGGGGCAGCCCGGAACTGAGGGGCAGCCCGGAACTGAGGGGCAGCCCGGAACTGAGGGGCAGCCCGGAACAGAGGGGAAGCCCAGTACTGAGAGGAAGCCCAGTACTGAGAGGAAGCCTAGTACTGAGATGAAGCTCAGGTAAGTAGTAGGCTCCGGTAGATCCTGGCTGGCTGGCGGATCTGGAAGATTCAAGTTGACTAGTAGATCTGGAAGATTCTGGTTGACTAGCAGATCTGGAAGATTCTGGTTGACTGGCGGATCTAGCTGCTCTATGCAGACTGACAGCTCTGACTGCTCCATGCAGGCTGACAGCTCCTTGCAGACTGGCAGCTCTTTGCAGACTGACAGCTCTGACTGCTCCATGCAGGCTGACAGCTCCTTGCAGACTGGCAGCTCCTTGCAGAATGACAGCTCCTTGCAGACTGGCAGCTCCTTGCAGACTGGCAGCTTCTTGCAGACTGACAGATCTGGCTGCCTCATGCAGACTGACAGCTCCTTGCAGACTGGCAGCTCCTTGCAGACTGACAGTTCCTTGCAGACTGACAGCTCCCTGCAGACTGGCAGCTCCTTGCAGGCTGACAACTCCCTGCAGACTGGCAGCTCCTTGCAGACTGGCAGCTCCTTGCAGACTGGCAGCTCCTTGCAGACTGGCAGCTCCTTGCAGACTGACAGCTCAGGCTGCTTCAAACAGACAGGAGGCTCCGGCAGCGCTGTAGAGAAGGAAGGTTCTGATAGCGCTGAACAGGCGGGAGACTCCGACAGCGCAGGAGAGGAGGAAAACGCTGGTTGCGCTGAACAGGCGGGAGACTCCGACAGCGCAGGAGGGAAGGAAGGCTCTGGCTGAGCTGAACAGGCGGGAGACTCCGACAGAGCAGGAGAGGCGAGGCGCACTGTAGGCCTGATGCGTGGTGCGGGCACTGGTGATACTGGAGCGAGGACACGCACAGAAAGCCTGGTGCGGGGAGCTGCTACCGGAGGACTGGTGTGTGGAGGTGGCTCTGGATAGACCGGACCGTGCAGGCGCACTGGAGCTCTTGAGCACCGAGCCTGCCCAAGCTTACCTGGCTCGATGCCCACTCTAGCCCGGCAAATACGAAGGGCTGGTATGAACCGTACCGGGCTATGCACCCGCACTGGAGACACCGTGCGCTCCATAGCATAACACGGTGTCTGCCCGGTCTCTCTAGCCCACCGGAAAGCACAGGGAGTTTGCGCAGGTCTCCTACCTGGCATAGCCATACTCCCTGTAAGCCCCCCCCCCAATAATTATTTTGGGTTGTTTCTCGGGCTTCCTTGCCAACTGTGTTCCCTCGTATCGCCGGCTCCTATCTCCTGCTGCCTCTGCTTCCTCCTTGGGGCGGCGATATTCACCAGGCTGAGCCCAGGGTCCTCTTCTGTCTAATATCATCTCCCAAGACCAGAAGTCCTTATATCGCTGCTCCTCATGATTAACAGGGAGAGTTGGCTCAGGTCTGACTCCTGACTCTGCCACTCTCTCCCTGAGCCCCCCCCCAATACATTTTTGGGGGTGACTTTCGGGTTTCACTCTGCGCCGCCGTGTCTTTCTTTTCTCCAACTCCATTCGCCTATAGCCCTCTTCGCACTGCTCCAGCGAATCCCATGCGGGCTCAGGCATTCTATCTGGGTCGGCCGCCCACCTGTCGATTTCTTCCCACGTCGTATACTCCATAACGTCCTCCTTTCGCTTTTCCTGCGGTCGCTGCCTGTAACCACGCCGCTCGGTCCGTGTGTGGTGGGTGATTCTGTAACGGCGTTCTTCGTTTGTTGAAAGAGAGTCGGACCGAAATGCAGCGTGGTGGTTACTCATGTTTTTAATGAAAAAATGACGGTACATGAAATAACGAATAAATACAAAAACAACAAACGGAACGTGAAACTTATTACAGCCTATCTGGTGAACACTACACAGAGACAGGAACAATCACCCACGAAAGACAAAGCGAAACTCAGGCTACCTAAATACGGTTCCCAATCAGAGGCAATGAGAAGCACCTGACCCTGATCGAGAACCGCCTCAGGCAGCCAAGCCTACACTCGACACACCCCTAATCAACCACAATCCCAATGCCTACAAAACCCAATACGAATACAACACGTAAACCCCTGTCACACCCTGGCCTGACCAAATATATAACGAAAACACAAAACACTAAGACCAAGGCGTGACAGGGTGGGTTAGAATTCTTCCCAAAGGCTTTTCTAAGACATGTACTACTCTACCCCTCAACCATCTTTAAACCTATCTTTCTTTTTTCTCTATCACACCATCACTTCCTCTCTTTCTATTTCTGTTTCTCCTGCCTCCATCCTCTCTTTTGCATTCCATGGCTATTCTCACCATCCCCCCACTCTCGGTCTCTATCTCTCTCTTTCTCTCTCTCTCCTATCTCTCTGATTTCTCTGCAGTGTCTCTCTCTCTCCCCTTTCTCTCTGTTTTCCCTAAAGTCGCTCTCCTCTCTCTCTATCCTCTCTGATTTCCCTGCAGTCTCTCTATCCACTCTCTGATATCGCTGCAGTCTCTCTCTCTCCTTTCTCTCTCAATTCCCTGCAGTCTCTCTCCTCTCTCTCTCCTATCTGATATCCCTGCAGTCTCTCTCTCCGTTCTCTCTCAATTCCCTGCAGTCTCTCTCCTCTCTCTCTCCTATCTGATATCCCTGCAGTCTCTCTCTCCGTTCTCTCTCAATTCCCTGCAGTCTCTCTCCTCCCTCTGATTTCCCTGCACTCTCTCTCTCTCTCTCCTCTCTGATTTCCCTGCCGTCTCTCTCTCTCTCGTGCTCTTTCTCTTTATCTCTCTCTACTTTCTCTGATTTCCCTGCAGTCTCCACTCCACTCCTCTCTCTCTCTCTTTCTCCCTATCCCTCCTTTTCTCTCCACTCTGTCTCTCAGTTAAATTCAAATCAATTCAACGGGCTTTATTGGCATGGGAAACATATGTTAACATTGCCGAAGCAAGTGAGGTAGATAATATACAAAAGTGAAATTAACAATCAAAATTAACAGTAAACATTACACTCATTACAAATATTACAAATGTAATATTATATATATATATATATATATACAGCGTTGTAACGATGTAGAATTGGTTCAAGTTCTCTCTCAAATTCAAGCTGCTTTATTGGCATGAAAAACATTGAGTCAATATTGCCAAAGCAACAATGTATACAATATCTCTCTTCTCATATTTCCCTGCAGTCTCTTTCTCTCTCAAATCAATTCAAGGGGCTTTATTGGCATGGGAAACATGTGTTAACATTGCCAAAGCAAGTGAGGTAGGTAATCTACAAAAGTGAAATAAACAATCAAAATGAACAGTACACATTACACATACAGAAGTTTCAAAACAATAAAGACATTACAAATGTCATATTATATATATACAGTGTTTTAACAATGTACAAATGGTTAAAGGACACAAGATAAAATAAATAGGCATAAATATGGGTTGTATTTACAATGGTGTTTGTTCTTCACTGGTTGCCCTTTTCTCGTGGCAACAGGTCACAAATCTTGCTGCTGTGATGGCACACTGTGGAATTTCACCCAGTAGATATGGGAGTTTATCAAAATTGGATTTGTTTTTTCGAATTCTTTGTGGTCTGTGTAATCTGAGGGAAATATGTCTCTCTAATATGGTCATACATTGGGCAGGAGGTTAGGAAGTGCAGCTCGGTTTCCACCTCATTTGTGGGCAGTGAGCACATAGCCTGTCTTCTCTTGAGAGCCATGTCTGCCTACGGCGGCCTTTCTCAATAGCAAGGCTATGCTCACTGAGTCTGTACATAGTCAAAGCTTTCCTTAATTTTGGGTCAGTCACAGTGGTCAGGTATTCTGCCGCTGTGTACTCTCTGTTTAGGGCCAAATAGCATTCTAGTTTGCTCAGTTTTTTTGTTAATTCTTTCCAATGTGTCAAGTAATTATCTTTTTGTTTTCTCATGATTTGGTTGGGTCTAATTGTGCTGCTGTCCTGGGACTCTGTAGGGTGTGTTTGTGTTTGTGAACAGAGCCCCAGGACCAGCTTGCTTAGGGGACTCTTCTCCAGGTTCATCTCTCTGTAGGTGATAGCTTTGTTATGGAAGGTTTGAGAATCGCTTCCTTTTAGGTGGTTGTGGAACATTTTACCCAGGAAATTGTCTAAAAGGGATTGAATTTGTTGTTGCCTAATTGTTTTTTGGTAGGTTTCCAAACTGCATTCCTTCCATCTATAGCATTTCTTAATGTTACTAATTTCCTTTGGCTTTGATGCCTCATGATTGAGTATTGCTCTGTTTAAGTAGACTGTGATTTTGCTGTGGTCTGATAGGGGTGTCAGTGGGCTGACTGTGAACGCTCTGAGAGACTCTGGGTTGAGGTCAGTGATAAAGTAGTCCACAGTACTACTGCCAAGAGATGAGCTATAGGTGTACCTACCATAGGAGTCCCCTCGAAGCCTACCATTGACTATGTACAAACCCAGCGTGCGACAGAGCTGCAGGAGTTGTGACCCGTTTTTGTTGGTTATGTTGTCATAGTTGCGCCTAGGGGGGCATATGTGGGAGGGAATGCTGTCACCTCCAGGCAGGTGTTTGTCCCCCTGTGTGCTGAGGATGTCAGGTTCTTGTCCGGTTCTGGCATTTAGGTCGCCACAGACTAGTACATGTCCCTGGGCCTGGAAATGATTGATTTCTCCCTCCAGGATGGAGAAGCTGTCTTCATTAAAGTATGGGGATTCTAGTGGGGGGATATAGGTAGCACACAGGAGGGCATTTTTCTCTGTTAGGATAATTTCCTTTTGAATTTCTAGCCAAATGTAGAATGTTCCTGTTTTGATTAATTTAATGGAGTGAGTTAGGTCTGCTCTATACCAAATTAGCATACCCCCTGAGTCCCTTCCCTGTTTCACACCTGGTAGTTTGGTGGATGGGACTACCAGCTCTCTGTAACCTAGAGGGCAACCAGTGGGTCCGTCTCCTCTATACCAGGTTTCTTGCAGAATGACAATGTCTGTATTACCGATTTCTTTGGTGAAGTCCGGGATCCTGCTCTTTAGGACAAAGGCAGATGACCTCAGGCCTGGGATATTCCAGGATGATATAGTGAAGGCTTTTTGTTCCATAAAGTGTCCAATGTTGTTGGTCATGGTTTGGCCTCAGGCCAGTAAGTGTGAGCAAAGCCTGCTGAACATCTGGTACATGCCATTGGCTTGGGCGAGTGTAAGAGTGGGGGTTGGGACTGTTTGCCCGCTCACTACCTGGGCGTATGTGTGGCTTCCATGTTGAGGTCCTCTTTGCGGGGGTGGGGTGCATGGGGTGGGCAGGAGTGGCATAGGTCTGATCTGAGGGGGCCTAAATGGGGTGTGGGCATGGTTGATGTGGGGGGGTGTCTCGCTGGTCTGGGTGGGGTGTCTATTGATCTGTTGCTCCTGTGTGAAGTGTTGGGGATACGTTTGAGAGCGATGTCCTTTAGAGTTCGGGCAAAGGTGGGCACTGCTGCCTTGTAGAGGTGGACCTGGTCATAGAGGCTGTTCAAGTCCAGGGTGGAGTGGTGGGCCAGGAAAACATTTGGTTTTGAGGCACAGTCACGGGAAATACTTGCGTTTACCCGCTGTATTGTGGCAGGGTGGAGAACCACTTGTGCGTTGGGGAAAGTAGAAGAAGCCTTTTCAATCACTCCCTTCAGTGCTGTGGCCACCCTTTCCTGCTGTGCTCTCAGGTTGTTTGTGCCTGTGTGTATTATTATGTGGCTAGGTGAGCCTAGTTGGTCCTCAGACAGAAGGTCGAGGGCGCGCTGGGTGTTTGGACACCAGAGTTTAGACACACTGTGTTTGGGAAAAAATATATTTCCCATTTGAGTCCATAAGTAGTACAATCTGTGTCTTGTGTTTGTCCTTAGTGGGTGTGTGGGGGTTGTCAGAAGGGCTATCAGGGTGGCTGACAGGGGGGGTGCTCAGAGAGGGTGAGAGCCGCTGGGCTTGGGGTTCTTCATTTTTCTGTTCTGCTGTGATGTCGACTCTATGGTCAGGGTCTGGTGTGGACTGTTCTGCTGTGGTGTCGACTCTATGGTCAGGGTCTGGTGTGGACTGTTCTGCTGTGGTGTCGACTCTATGGTCAGGGTCTGGTGTGGACTGTTCTGCTGTGGTGTCGACTCTATGGTCAGGGTCTGGTGTGGACTGTTCTGCTGTGGTGTCGAGACTTTTGTCAGGTGCTGAGGGGGGCTGTTCTGCTAGCTTCTCTGTGGGGGTGGCCACCTCTCTAGTGGGTTGTTCTCTGTCACACGCCATCCCCCTCAACCTCTCCTCCATCCCCCTCACCCTCTCCTCCATCCCCTCAACCTCTCCTCCATCCCCCTCACCCTCTCCTCCATCCCCTCAACCTCTCCTCCAACAGTCTGATCTTCTCCTCTAGTGCTCTGTTCTTCTCCTGCTCCTGCTCCTGTTGAAGTTGTCTCACCACAGTCCAGAGTGCAGATATGTCTCTCTCCACCTCCAGCATTCCGGGTCTGGTTAAGGGGGTGTTGTTGTGCTGGACTGTTGTCTGGGTCTGTGCTGACTGAAGTGTAATCACCTGCTGTTCCAGCTCCACCTGCCTTACCTCCAGCTGGGTGAATGTATCCTTCATTTCAATGAGGGAGTAGTAATCTGTGCTGGGAGGTTGACTGTCCGCTGGGGGTTGCTCATCTGTGGGGTTATATAATGAAGAGGTCTGGTCTGACCCGCTTGGGGTGGGGGGTATCTTTATCAAGGGAGAGCTTCTCCTGCTGGGCTGATTCTTTAATTTGGTGAAAGTCCAGCTGAAACTGTTTGGGGTTGCACTGTACCATTACTGTTCCGGACTTATAGAGGTTTATATTAGCTGAGTCCTTGTTGTCTAGAATCCTGAGTTTCCACCCCTCGTTAACCCCCCCTCTCTTAACAAAGGGGTAGTGTGCTAATGTAGCCCTGTGCCATGCCAGGGGATGGTTTGTGTGGAAGATAAGGTTGATGTTGATGTTCCCATTTTTGTAATAGTCAGCAAAAAGTGTCTCTTGATTTTCCATAAGGAGCTTCATTTTGTAATCTTTTCTTGCCTTATCATTCTTTACATGCACAGGGTACTGCATTTTAATTACCTCTGAACAGCGGGAGGGAGCTTCTAAGGCCTCTCCATTTGGTTGGGGTAGACTGTTTGACTCTCCTGCCATTGTTGGGCTAATGGGCTTTGACACCTCTCACTTGACATGTCAGTGCTAGTTGAAGCTGTATCAAGCTTGGCAGAATTATGTTACCATTCAGCTCTTATAAAGTAATGGTGTGTATTTTTCTTCTTGGCATTTGGAAATAGAATATAGTTTCAGACTAAACATTACTGTCACGACTTCTACCGAGGGTAACTCCTCTCCCTGTTCGGGCGGCACTCGGAGTCGCCGGTTTACTAGCCGTTACCGATCACCTTTTTCTGTTACTGGTTGTTGTTTTTCTGGTTGGTCCTTTTCACACCTGGTTTCCATTGCTTTGATTTCTGTGGGTATATAGGGCACCTGTTACCTGCTGTAATTCATGCAGGATTAAGCTTGTGAGTATTAGCGTTCAGTATTCTATGCGGTTTATTGTTTTTGCATTGACGTATGTGTATGTAGTGTCGGCACTGTGGTTGTTCCTCCGTGTACTGACACGAGTTTGTTTTCCTTCGAGCGCGTTGTTTGGACATTCATCTGGGCCAATTTTGTATTGGTGGACTATGTGTACAGATCTCTACATTAAACACGCTGTAGTAAAACGCCAAATGGATCTACCTCCTGGTCCTCTTCCCCTGTCTTACCCACCAAGGGTAGAGACAGAGATGACCTCGCCTACTGAAATACCGGATTGGGCAAAGCCACCAGAAGACGACTCAAGCCAACCAACTACTGAACCTGACTGATGTCAGGAAGAATCACCCTCTGCCTCAAGTGACACCTCTGAATGGGAACAGCTGATAGACTCATTGCTGATAGAGTAAGGGCACTGTCATAACCAGAGGCCCATATATGCACTGTAAGAAAAGTATTTCCTGTTGTAAGATATGTCATCGCCCTCTCTGCTCTGAGGGAATGGGAGGAGCAGCGGATCAGGTGCAGAGAATCAAAAGGTATATAAAGAGACATTTGCCATTACTTTGGCGCTGACTTCTTGAATTCTGAATTCATTTAGACAGCCATTTGACTTCGGGTAAATTGACACCTGACTCAAATTACTTAAAGATTCTAACGTGTTGGATCTGAGAAGTGACTTTCCAATATACCGTTTAACTATTGAACAGCTGTTTTGTCGCATATTGACCAGGTGCGTGTGTCTCAGAACCTCGGCCTCGTTGCGTGCCACGGACGCTGCGGTAGTTCAACGGGACTGAGAGTCACTCTAGTCCTTTAGTTGATCTCTTGGTTATACCTATGGTTATCTGAATTGACCCTGTAAGCATATTGACCAGGTGCGTGTGTCTCAGAACCTCGGCCTCGTTGCCTGTTACAGACTTTTTGATATTCCATTGGGGCAAGGGATCACCAACGGGTCCTCTCATCCAGTCCAAACTTGAATCTCTAAATTTAGTAAGCCACCGACTTCAAGTCAACCTCTCAGCCAGAAGAGGGGAGTCGCTACTAACTAAATGCTAAAAAGAACTCTGACCGATTGAAACTCTGCTCCTGATCTTGTGGGTCTCCTCGTCATCTCTCAAAGGTAATTAAATAACTATTATAAGTATTTATTTAATGTAGAGATAAGTGTTATCATTGTACCAGGCATTTTATAAGAGCATTAAGTCATTTGCATGTTTTTGATTAACGCTGTGTGTGACCGAGTAACAAATTGTGTATTTTGAAGTGATTTTGATTGTAAAAGACAAAAAAACAGAGTGTTTTCAAAAATAAACGGTAGTCTTATTTTGTCTCGAGCAAAAGGTTCTCTCAAAGACAGTTAACGGCACGGGAGATAACAACTCTGACACTCCCCGCTACCGGGACACTGGAAACGGGGATCAATGCTCTATGACAGAATGAGTTACCATTAAAAGACACGGAGGAAGGTGTGTCCAGTAGTGATTCATTTAATTGTCTTATCGATCTATCTAAGTTTTATTTTCCAAGCGATACATAGCCGACGGGCAGAGTAGTGAGACTAAGTTGACTAAAGGTCTTCACACTTTAAACTAGATACATCACAGATGGGAAACACTCAACCACAGGGAAAGCATATAGAGACTGGTAGGACTAGTGCTTAATAACAACTCAAGGATCCATTAGTGGTGTAAAAGGAGTCTAGAGGATAAAGGTGGGGTTCACACATCCCAGTTAGAGCTAGACCGTTGAGAGTGACAAGGCAAAAGACCTCTACGCGGACAACGCTTCGATATAGAAAGAGAGGCAGGGCTACGCGAGCGGTCCTGGTTATACCGAGATAACCTGAAGTATCTATAGTGCCCTGTCCAATCCAGGGAACAGGACGCTAACCACCTCTAGCACCCCGCTGCCGGCCAAGGGGCGGGGCTGAAGGTTTCGTATCGCGACAACGCTTCTCAAAAAAAATCCCTGCTCTCCTGCGCCTGACTCCTACACCTCTCAGCGAGACGCACTGTATCACAATTACTCACTCAGTTCCAGGTTGGGTGGTGTTTTCAGGTTTCTGTTGTTTTCCAGAGAATTTGCTGTATAGAATAATACTCCTTGGTAGTTGTGAACCTTCCAGGTGATTCCGTAATTCCGTCCAAAATCAGGTTGTAGGTTTTAAGTTTTGATTTGAAGTGAGGGTTATGTTGTAGATGGTAGAATCCAGTTTGTGTTCCTGACATAAAATCCAGGTTTATCCTAATCTATCTTTTTTAAAGTAAATGCTGAAAAATGCAGGAGCTCATCTGATCGTGACCTCTGCTCTCTGCTCTACCTCTGTCTCTCTTCTCTCCTCTCCTCTCCTCTCTCTCTGTCTCTTCTCTCTCTCTCTGTCCCTCTCGCCCTCTCAATTAAATTAAATTAAATTAAATTTGCTTTATTGGCATGACGTAACAATGTACCAATTGCCAAAGCTTATTTTGGATATGTACAATATCAAAATGAGAATCAAAATGGTCAACGGGACAACAGTAACAACAATAACCAAGGGTCAAAATAACCATACATTCAACACTAACAATAAGTATACAGTAGAGGACATGTGCAGGTTGATTGGTCTGTCAGACACTGTCCCACAACTTATGGCAGTCAGCAATGTAGTGCCCTGCCAACCCACAGCTCTCTGCATCCTCCCCCAACAGGACGGGTAGCCTACTCTCATCAGAGAGCTCTTTGAAACCTTGAATAAGGGTTTCAAATTTGTGGAAATTACACTCTCTAATTGTTTTATATTTTTCACATTTTGTCAGGAAATGCAGCTCCATCTCAGGTTCTGCTGTTGTGCAGTGGTTGCACAGCCTTTCCTCTACAGGGAGCCAGGTTCTGCTGTTGTGCAGTGGTTGCACAGCCTTTCCTCTACAGGGAGCCAGGTTCTGCTGTTGTGCAGTGATTGCACTGCCTTCGCAATGGACCAGGTGGGGCCTCTAGCCAAGAGCAACCAAGGGCACCAATACATCCTGGTGATTCTGGATTATGCCACCAAGTACCCGGAAGCCATTCTCCTGTGCACCATGGCCACCGATGAAATCACATGTGTACTCTTTCACTGCTCTCTTCACATCTGGCCTGTAAAATCGTGCCTTGATCCGGTCTAAGGTCTTCTCCACCCGTAGGGGAGCCCCAAGAAGGTGGGAGTGTGCCAACTGCAGGACAGATTGTACAAAGGGACGGGGAACCAACAACAACTCCATACATTCGTCATTCTTCTTCACGACCTGATACTGCAATGTCTTCTTATATAAAAATGGGGGTAGTTGATCTGACTTACCCCCTCCGTGGGCTTTCCGTCCACCACGGTCACCTGCTGGAGAGCGCTGGCCAGGTTGGGATCCTCAAATTGGGCCGTGCCGAACTAGCCCACTAGACAGGCGGGCTCTGGCGCCACCTCAAGGTCCCTTGGGAACATGTCTCCCAGACTCGCCACTCCTTCCTCCAGTCTTGCTTCACCCCTCCAAGAGGGGTTCTATTGACGCCTGGGAGTCCACTTCCTAGAATCCATACATCCGGGCATCCCTCCTTCTGGCGTCCCTTCCACCTCTCCGGCTTCCTCCTCCCTTCTGGTTCCCTCGGTTCCCCACGTCTCTGGACATACTGGTCCATAGTTGGAGGAACATCAGGAAATCCCTCCCGATAAGGACCGGCACAGGCAGGTTCAGGACGACTCCCACTGGCCCTGTGTGTTGTCCCTTTGTGGTCTGTAGGTGGAGGAGTGTGGTAGGGTAGTCCTTGGTCTCATCGCGTATACACGTGATGGCCTTGGTGTCAGTCAGGTTCGGCCAGCTGATCTGCGCTCTGTGGGTTAGCTTGGCTTGCTAACTTTTTAGCTTCGGAAGGGTGAGAGTGTAGAAATGTATCTATGACCACTTTCTCGATGGACTTGAGTGTCAGTGGTTCAACAGTTAGCCAGCTCTTGGCCAGCCTAATTAGATCATGCATTTGCAATCGGAGGGAAGCTATAGCATCTTACGCCCAATCATGGAATGTTTGTGCCCTGCTGATCAGGGTGTAACCATACCAGCGCAGGACTTCCTTTTTCAGCCCCTCGCAATGCGTCGCCTGGCCAACCGTCAGATCCTGATAGGTCTTCTGTGCCGCGCCTGACAGGAAGGGTTCTAGCAGGCTGGCCCATTGCTCATGGGGCCATTTCTCCTTGCTCGCCGTCATCTCGAAGGCAAGCCTCGATGTCATTAACCTCTGTCAGCTTCAGTAAAAACCTACTAGGTTTGGGGTGAGAGACTGCTGTGCCTGCCACCATGCCAGCCTGGGCGGCTGTCAGCTGGCTAAGTTTAGCTCGTAGGAGAGTGGTCTGCTGACGCTGTTCCTCCAGCAGCTCCTGATGCATATCCTGCTGGGCTTTGTTCACCTCCATCAGCTGTTTCACCAATGCTTCCATTGTGCTCCGTGTCGGTTTGGTTATTAAACTTGGGTAGGGTTGCCCACATTCTCCACCACATGTAGCAGGTTCAAGGGGGTGGGGTTTCCACGTCACCAAGTTGAATAACCAAACACGCACACAAAGCACAACTAGAATACAAATGGGGAATTTATTAGCAGGATTTGCACACTGTGGGAAAGGGTGGGAATTCAGCAGCCAGTTCACAGACCACAATCCGCTCTCGTTGTCCATTCCGTTCTCCAGGGGTAATCCTAAAACTCAGGTCCTCAGCCAAACCGGTTCGGTACACAATGGGGGTAATCAGACAGTCCAGGTCACAACGGGTAATCACACAGATAATTCTCTCTCTTCTCACACTCTCCATAACACAGGTTTTACTCTCAGTCCTCTCCCTGTTTGAGCAGCCCACTTCCTCTTTTATCCCCAAGGACTCCATGGCTTAATGGTCCACAGGCTTGCCTTGTTGGGGCAGGAAGTCCATATAAGGCCTGGGGGTGGAGCCAGCAGGCTGCAAGATATCTCCCTTTAATCATCACTCCCCTCACCTCTCCCTGCCGTCTGCCACAATATGTACATAGCCCTCCTGGGCTGGTTGTTTTGAAAGCTGCTTACCGGAGGAAAACTCAGTCTGTTAAAGCTGATCTAGTCATCAGTTAGAGAGGAGAAATCTGACCAGAGATCACACACCAGATTATTACTTGGTCAAATCTAAAACTTGGATGGAGACAGGGATGGACGGAGGGATGGAGGGAGGGAGGGATGACGGAGGGATGGAGGGAGGGATGGAGGGAGGGATGGACGGAGGGATGGACGGAGGGAAGGACGGAGGGATGGACGGAGGGATGGACAGAAGGACGGAGGGATAGACGGAGGGAGGGATGGACGGAGGGATGGACGGAGGGATGGATGGAGGGAAGGACGGAGGGATGGACGGAGGGATGGGCGGAGGGATGGACGGAGGGAAGGACGGAGGGATGGTGATTTTCTGGATTTTAGATTCCATCTCTCACAGTTGAAGTGTACCTATGATAAAAAATGACAGACCTCTACATGCTTTGTAAGTAGGAAAACCTGCAAAATCGGCAGTGTATCAAATACTTGTTGTCCCCACCTTAATCAGCCTATACTCCAGAATTTTAAGTTTTATGTTTATTGTACCGACATTGTATATTCGGTACAAATGTAGGATCTTAATTTGGTCACTCTTTTGTTGCTGAGAATGTTCCTGCACAGCATTAAATGCAAATCTGTAGTGTATTTGAGTTTAAAAAGTATTTTTAAAGTATTTAATTTCCCCTTTGAAATGTCAGACTTCATTTGCCCAAATGAAAAATGTATCGACCCCTACAAAAATGTCCATTCATTATCATCCACAGATTAATTCACATTTCCTGTTGCTGAATAATTATTGTCCTGCTGTAGCAAACTGTCTCAAAGTAAGTTCTGACATCTGTATGATGTCTATGTGGACTTGTGTCTGTATTCTGTTTGTCAGTTAAAGAGAGCACCTTCACACTGAAGCAGATTATGGGTCTGTGTAAATATACTTGGTGAATTAAGGTGATTCTGATACAACAGCCAAACATAATCATGTTCGATAACAAAGATGGTGCTGAAGACAAAAGACACTTTACAGAATATCTAAACATGTGTTTCTGAGCACTCTGCAACCATGACGACAGTGGCCATATCAGGGAAGGATGCTCCAAGGCACCATGGGAGCTGCGAGGGTTTAGGAGGAGTGGATGAAAGAAGGAAGAGAAGAAGAGGTGGAGCGGCGGGCAGAGAGAAGTGAGAAAAGAGAGGGCAGGCAGAAAGAACAAACAGTCACAGATGCTGCCAGCCAGCCACAAACACACACACACACACACACACACACACACACACACACACACACACACACACACACACACACACACACACACACACACACACACACACACACACACACACACACACACACACACACACACACACACACACACACACACACACACACACACACGGCCACCGCAGCAGCCCTCAGAGACAAACAAAACACAACACCACTGTCATCACCCCAGCAGTCTTGGCAAGCTTCTTTACAAGCCATCAACGCCTCCCCCTCTCGTTCCTTCTCTCTTCTTTCCTCTCTTTCCTTCTCTCTTCTCCTCTCTTTCCTTATCTCCTCTCCTCCTCTCTTCTCCTCCTCCTCTCCTTCCTTCTCTCTTCTTTCCTCTCTCCTCCTCTCGTTCCTTCTCTCTTCTTTCCTCTTTCCTTCTCTCTTCTCCTCTCTTTCCTTATCTCCTCTCCTCCTCTCTTCTCCTCCTCCTCTCCTTCCTTCTCTCTTCTTTCCTCTCTCCTCCTCTCGTTCCTTCTCTCTTCTCCTCTCGTTCCTCCTCTCTTCTCCTCTCTTTCCTTATCTCCTCTCCTCCTCTCTTCTCCTCCTCCTCTCCTTCCTTCTCTCTTCTTTCCTCTCTCCTCCTCTCGCTCCTTCTCTCTTCTCCTCTCTTTCCTTATCTCCTCTCCTCCTCTCTTCTCCTCCTCCTCTCCTTCCTTCTCTCTTCTTTCCTCTCTCCTCCTTTCTTTCCTTCTCTCTTCTCCTCTCGTTCCTTCTCTCTTCTCCTCCTCTTGTTCCTTTTCTCTTCTTTCCTCTCTTTCCTTCTCTCCTCACCTCCTCCTCTCCTTCCTTCTCTCTTCTCCTCTCTTTCCTTCTCTCCTCTCCTTCCTTCTCTCTTCTTTCCTCTCTCCTCCTCTCTTTCCTTCTCTCTTCAATCCTCTCTCCTCTGCTCCTCCTTCCTCATCCCCCTATCAGGACGTTGACTGCCCAGTTAACACATTACCATTCTACCCCTGCCCCTCTGCAATGACAACCATTCACTGCTGGCTCATATGTAGAAACACAATGTATAGTACAGAACAGACATGGCTGTCTATTCCATAGGATAGAGATTTACATGAATTCTGTACATTGCAATTGTATCTGTACATCAATCTGCAATCCCATCAAAGCCCCTGCTCTCTAATAGACACAGCGATGTACTACTGGTAGCAGGGAAAACAACACATCTCTACTAGATAGGGAATATGATAATGAGTGATGTCATTTGAGATGCAGACCTCGTAAAGTAGACACATGGGCTTAAACATGGGCTTAAACAGGGCTTCTTACACTTTTTCAGCTCAAGACCCAAATGACAAATTGTTCGTCCTCCAACAAACCAAATTAAGAAGAAATAGTGTGTGATCATTGATGCATTCTCATAACTAGAGACACCTCTCACATGCCCAGGGACCATTTTGGGTCCTGACCCATTGTTTAAGAGACCCTGCATTAGAGTACTACAGTTAGCGTAGCGTCACAGTAACCAACCCAGTGGTACCCTATCCAGCCCAGCCCAGCCTAGCGTAGCATCACAGTAACCAACCCAGTGGTACCCTATCCAGCCCAGCCCAGCCTAGCGTAGCATCACAGTAACCAACCCAGTGGTACCCTATCCAGCCCAGCCCAGCCTAGCGTAGCATCACAGTAACCAACCCAGTGGTACCCAGTACATTGTACAGTACAGTAACCTACCTGACTTTAAATTCCTGCGCTGTGACCTGGACCTGGGCTCCAGCAGGCACTGCCTCAGTACAGTAGATCTGAGGGAAGTAGAACCGGTGAGACTGCACGTTTATATCCATGGTGCTTGGCAGCTACTGCACATCAGACGCACAGCACAACCCTGCTACAGGAACGATGGAAGGATTTCTCTCCTTTCTCTGTGTCTCTTCTCTTTCTTCTTTCCTTATCCCTGATCTGTCCGTTCCAGGCTGTGGCGTTCCAGGCTGTGGCGTTCCAGGCTGTGGGGTTAGTTAACGAGAGAGTTCTAAGGTTAACGATGGCATCCCAGTCACCGTCTCTCCGGGGTGGTCGTGGATTCGCAGTCACAGCGCGATACAGCCTCTCTTCACGCAGAGTCACTCGATCACTTCTGCTGGCTCCTCACAGACACACTAACCTTTTTCCCTCGTAGCAACACAGCCGTACAAGGAGGGGAAAGGACATACATGAATAAATAGAAATAAGAACAAAGACACTTCCAATGAGAACTCCTTGAGAGAGAAAAGATCTGCAAATAAAAAATTTCTCATTTTTTGGGTCCTTTTTCATCAATGCATCCTCTTCCACAGCAGGGATATTTTAGAACAATGAGAGAATATAAAAGAGAAAGAGAGAGAAAAATAGAATAAATTAACAATGCAAAAGCAGCCCTCAGTCGAGTGAGAGCACTGAATGAGAGATGAGAGCCCTTTTTTAAAATTTTGAGTGGAGAGAGAGCGAGAGAGAAAGAGAGAGAGAGGGAGAGAGAGAGACAGAGCGACAGAGAGAGAGACAGAAAGGGAGAGAGAGAGAGAGAGAGAAAGGGAGAGAGAGAGAGAGAGAGAGAGAGAGAGAGAGCGAAAGTGGTAGAGCGAGAGAGAGCGCGGTAGTGTAATAGAGAGAGAGATTCCCGGTGCTGTGAGGCGTTGCCCTCACACTGCCTCTCTCCTCTGTGTGTCTCACTGGATTACCGCCCTCCCCTCCCCCTCCATCCCCCTCTCCCCTCTCAGCAGTGATATGAGCGGTGGGCCGCCAGCCCCCGAGGCCGCGGGTCCTCTCATCCCTCTCCTCTCCTCTTCCAGGGCTCTGATTGGCGGAGCCAGGGATGTATAAGCCTGCGCGGAACGAGTGAAGAGGAGCGACAGACGTTAATTCATCTGATTGCTCCCATCTTTCTCGCACCTGATTCAAGGTGGCATGCCAGGGTGGGGTGGAGCTACATTACTGCTCTGTCTCTCTCTCACACACACACACACACACACACACACACACACACACACACACACACACACACACACACACACACACACACACACACACACACAGGTGGGTAAATGGAGAGATACCAATGCATCTCTGGTTTAAATAAATATCTGAAGCATTGTTATTTGAACAGATATGAAAGTACTGAGAATACACAATGGAACCTCCCATTGCCACATTACCACCACAAATACAGATGTAGGATCTTAACTTGAGCCAGTTTTCTACAGCAATACAAATAATCCTGCAGCTACAGGAAATTTGAATTATTATTAATGAATATTTTTGAAGGGGTTTATTTTTATTTTCATTTAACGAGGCAAGTCAGTTAAGAACAAATTCTTATTTAACATGGCGGCCTAGGAACAGTGTGTCACGGTCCTGACCTTAATTGCTTTTTTATGTCTCTATTTTAGTTTGGTCAGGGTGTGAGTTGGGGTGGGCATTCTATGTGTTGTTCTATGTTTTTGTATTTCTGTGTTTGGCCTGGTATGGTTCCCAATCAGAGGCAGCTGTTTATCGTTGTCCCTGATTGAGAACCATACTTAGGCAGCCTGTTTTCCCTCTATGGGTTGTGGGTAGTTGTTTCCTGTTTTGTGTTTTGTGACCTAATAGGACTGTTGTTTTTTTTTGTTGTTGTGTGTGACGAGGGACTGAGTCTGTTGTTGTGTGTGATGAGGGACTGACTCTGTTGTTGTGTGTGATGAGGGACTGACTCTGTTGTTGTGTGTGATGAGGGACTGAGTCTGTTGTTGTGTGTGACGAGGGACTGAGTCTGTTGTTGTATGTGACAAGGGACTGACTGTTGTTGTGTGTGACGAGGGACTGACACTATTATTGTGAGTGACGAGGGACTGACTCTGTTGTTGTGTGTTTGACGAGGGACTGAGTCTGTTGTTGTGTGTGACGAGGGACTGACTCTGTTGTTGTGTTTGACGAGGGACTGACTCTGTTGTTGTGTGTGATGAGGTACTGAGTCTGTTGTTGTGTGTGATGAGGTACTGAGTTTGTTGTTGTATGTGACAAGGGACTGACTGTTGTTGTGTGTGACGAGGGACTGACACTATTATTGTGAGTGATGAGGGACTGACTCTGTTGTTGTGTGTGAATAGGTACTGAGTGTGTTGTTGTGTGTGACGAGGTACTGAGTCTGTTGTTTTGTGTGATGAGGGACTAAGTCTGTTGTTGTGTGTGATGAGGGACTGACTCTGTTGTTGTGTTTGACGAGGGACTGACTGTTGTTGTGTGTGACGAGGGACTGACTGTTGTTGTGTGTGACGAGGGACTGACACTATTATTGTGAGTGATGAGGGACTGACTCTGTTGTTGTGTGTGACGAGGGACTGAGTCTGTTGTTGTGTGTGACGAGGGACTGACTCTGTTGTTGTGTTTGACGAGGGACTGACTCTGTTGTTGTGTGTGATGAGGTACTGACTTTGTTGTTGTGTGTGACGAGGGACTGACTCTGTTGTTGTGTGTGATGAGGTACTGAGTCTGTTGTTGTGTGTGATGAGGTACTGAGTTTGTTGTTGTATGTGACAAGGGACTGACTGTTGTTGTGTGTGACGAGGGACTGACACTATTATTGTGTGTGATGAGGTACTGAGTTTGTTGTTGTATGTGACAAGGGACTGACTGTTGTTGTGTGTGACGAGGGACTGACACTATTATTGTGAGTGATGAGGGACTGACTCTGTTGTTGTGTGTGATGAGGTACTGAGTCTGTTGTTGTGTGAATAGGTACTGAGTGTGTTGTTGTGTGTGACGAGGGACTGACTCTGTTGTTGTGTTTGACGAGGGACTGACTCTGTTGTTGTGTGTGATGAGGTACTGACTTTGTTGTTGTGTGTGACGAGGGACTGACTCTGTTGTTGTGTGTGATGAGGTACTGAGTCTGTTGTTGTGTGTGATGAGGTACTGAGTTTGTTGTTGTATGTGACAAGGGACTGACTGTTGTTGTGTGTGACGAGGGACTGACACTATTATTGTGAGTGATGAGGGACTGACTCTGTTGTTGTGTGTGATGAGGGACTGAGTCTGTTGTTGTGTGAATAGGTACTGAGTGTGTTGTTGTGTGTGACGAGGTACTGACTGTTGTTGTGTGTGATGAGGGACTGACTCTGTTGTATTGTGTGACGAGGGACTGAGTCTGTTGTTGTGTGTGACGAGGGACTGACTCTGTTGTTGTGTTTGATGAGGGACTGACTCTGTTGTATTGTGTGACGAGGGACTGAGTCTGTTGTTGTGTGTGACGAGGGACTGACTCTGTTGTTGTGTTTGACGAGGGACTGACTCTGTTGTTGTGTGTGATGAGGTACTGAGTCTGTTGTTGTGTGTGACGAGGGACTGAGTCTGTTGTTGTGTGTGATGAGGGACTGACTCTGTTGTTGTGTGTGATGAGGGACTGAGTCTGATGTTGTGTGTGACGAGGGACTGAGTCTGTTGTTGTATGTGACAAGGGACTGACTGTTGTTGTGTGTGACGAGGGACTGACTGTTGTTGTGTGTGACGAGGGACTGACACTATTATTGTGAGTGATGAGGGACTGACTCTGTTGTTGTGTGTGATGAGGTACTGAGTCTGTTGTTGTGTGAATAGGTACTGAGTGTGTTGTTGTGTGTGACGAGGTACTGAGTCTGTTGTTTTGTGTGATGAGGGACTAAATCTGTTGTTGTGTGTGATGAGGGACTGACTCTGTTGTTGTGTGTGATGAGGTACTGAGTCTGTTGTTGTGTGATGAAGTACTGAGTCTGTTGTTGTGTGATGAGGGACTGAGTCTGTTGTTGAGTGATGAGGTACTGAGTCTGTTGTTGAGTGATGAGATACTGAATGTGTTGTTGTGTGATGAGGTACTGACTCTGTTGTTGTGTGTGATGAGGTACTGAGTCTGTTGTTGTTGTGTGATGAGGTACTGAGTCTGTTGTTGTTGTGTGATGAGGTACTGAGTCTGTTGTTGTTGTGTGATGAGGTACTGAGTGTGTTGTTGAGTGATGAGGTACTGAGTCTGTTGTTGAGTGATGAGGTACTGAGTGTGTTGTTGTGGGATGAGGTACTGAGTGTGTTGTTGTGTGATGAGGTACTGAGTGTGTTGTTGAGTGATGAGGTACTGAGTCTGTTGTTGAGTGATGAGGTACTGAGTGTGTTGTTATGTGATGAGGTACTGAGTCTGTTGTGTGTGATGAGGTACTGAGTCTGTTGTTGAGTGATTAGGTACTGAGTGTGTTGTTGTGTGATGAGGTACTGAGTCTGTTGTTGAGTGATGAGGTACTGGGTGTGTTGTTGTGTGATGAGGAGAAGTTCAGGTTAATATTTTAGAGAGGTTCCTCCCTCACCAAACTGCTCCCCTGACAATAGAAGGCTCCTGTAATAAATGTCTTGGTCTCGAGCCACATACATACAGACACACTACAGCAGCTAGGGATCAGCTAGAAATACAACCTTTCAACTATATTGGTCCAAGCTGAGCAAACAATCCCTCTGTCAGTCTGCCATCCTTTCTCTTTATTGAGCTAGCAGTCTCGTATCCAAGCTGAGCAGACAATCCCTCTGTCAGTCTGCCATCCTTTCTCTTTATTGAGCTAGCAGTCTCGTATCCAAGCTGAGCAGACAATCCCTCTGTCAGTCTGCCATCCTTTCTCTTTATTGAGCTAGCAGTCTCGTATCCAAGCTGAGCAGACAATCCCTCTGTCAGTCTGCCATCCTTTCTCTTTATTGAGCTAGCAGTCTCGTATCCAAGCTGAGCAGACAATCCCTCTGTCAGTCTGCCATCCTTTCTCTTTATTGAGCTAGCAGTCTCGTATCCAAGCTGAGCAGACAATCCCTCTGTCAGTCTGCCATCCTTTCTCTTTATTGAGCTAGCAGTCTCGTATCCAAGCTGAGCAGACAATCCCTCTGTCAGTCTGCCATCCTTTCTCTTTATTGAGCTAGCAGTCTCGTATCCAAGCTGAGCAGACAATCCCTCTGTCAGTCTGCCATCCTTTCTCTTTATTGAGCTAGCAGTCTCGTATCCAAGCTGAGCAGACAATCCCTCTGTCAGTCTGCCATCCTTTCTCTTTATTGAGCTAGCAGTCTCGTATCCAAGCTGAGCAGACAATCCCTCTGTCAGTCTGCCATCCTTTCTCTTTATTGAGCTAGCAGTCTCGTATCCAAGCTGAGCAGACAATCCCTCTGTCAGTCTGCCATCCTTTCTCTTTATTGAGCTAGCAGTCTCGTATCCAAGCTGAGCAGACAATCCCTCTGTCAGTCTGCCATCCTTTCTCTTTATTGAGCTAGCAGTCTCGTATCCAAGCTGAGCAGACAATCCCTCTGTCAGTCTGCCATCCTTTCTCTTTATTGAGCTAGTAGTAATACAACATGATCACTGAGCATCCTAACCTTTTGTCAGAGGGGAGTATGTGTCCAATCAGAACCAAGTGATGTGTGACTGCTGACACAGTGAACTCTCTATGTGAAGGCAATGGGTCTTCTGACCCACTGGGAATGTGATGAAAGAAATAAAAGCTGAAATAAATCATTCTCTCTACTATTATTTTGACATTTCACATTCTTAAAATAAAGTGGTGATCCTAACTGACCCAAGACAAGTACTTTTCACGAGGATTAAATGTCAGGAATTGTGAATCACTGAGTTTAAATGTATTTGGCTAAAGTGTATGTAAACCTACAACTTCAACTGTATACAATACCAGTGGAAAGTTTGGACACACCTACTCATTCAAGGGTTTTTCTTTATTTTTACTATTTTCTACATTGTAGAATAATAGTGAATACATCAAAACTATGAAATAACACATATGGAATCATGTAGTAAGCAAAAAAGTGTTAAACAAATCAAATTATGAATTACTCTTGGCATTCTCTCAACCAGCTTCATGAGGAATGCTTTTCCAACAGTCTTGAAGGAGTTCCCACATATGCTCAGTACTTGTTGGCTGCTTTTCCTTCACTCTGCGGTTCAACTCATCGTAGACCATCTCAATTGGGTTGAGGTCAGGTGATTGTGGAGGCCAGGTCATCTGATTCAGCACTCCATCACTCTCCTTCTTGGTGAAATAGCCCTTACACAGCCTGGGGGTGTGTTTTGGGTCATTGTCCTGTTGAGAAAACAATGATAGTCCCACTAAGTGCAAACCAGAAGGGATGGTGTATTGCTGCAGAATGCTGTGGTGGCCATGCTGGATAAGTGTGCCTTCAATTCTAAATAAAACACAGACAGTGTCACCAGCAAAGCACCCCTACACCATAACACTTCCATGTTTCACGGTAGGAACCACACATGCTGAGATCATCCGTTCACCTACTCTGCATCTCACAAAGACACGGCGGTTTGATGAGTCTCCTATTTGGACTCATCAGACCAAAGGACATATTTGCACTGGTTTAATGTCCGTTGCTCGTGTTTCCTGGCCCAAGCAAGTCTCTTCTTATTATTGGTGTCCTTAACCTTTCTAGGGCAGGCGTTCCGCTAGCGGAACCCCTCCACAACATTCCGCTGAAATTCAAAGATATTTTTTTTAAATATGTAACTTTCACACATTAACAAGTCCAATACAGCAAATTAAAGATACACATCTTGTTAATCTAACCATTGTGTCCGATTTCAAAAATGCTTTACAGCGAAAGCACAACATATGATTATGTTAGGTCATAGCCAAGTCAAAAAAACACACAGACATTTTTCCAGGAAAAGAGAGGCGTCACAAAAAGCAGAAATATAGATAAAATTAATCACTAACCTTTGATGACCTTCATCAGATGACACTCCAAAAATCTCAGTTTACATTGGCGCGTTACATACAGTAATGTTTTGATTCCAAAACATCCGGTGATTTTGTAGAAATACTCATAATAAACATTGATAAAAGATACAACTGTTATTCACAGAATTAAAGATAGACTTCTCCTTAATGCAACCACTGTCAGATTTTTTAAAAACTTGACAGAAAAAGCATCATCTGAGAACGGCGCTCAGAACCCAATCCAGACAGAGGAATATCCGCCATTTTTGAGTCAACAGAAGTTAGAAACAACACCATAAATATTTACTTACCTTTGATGATCTTCCTCAGAAGGCACTCCCAGGAATCCCAGTTCGACAATAAATGACTGATTTGTTCCAGAAAGTCCATCATTTATGTCCAAATAGCCACTTGTTGTTAGCGTGTTCAGCCCAGTAATCCATCTTCATGAGGCGCAGGCACTTCATCCAGACAAAAACTCGAAAAGTTCCGTTACAGTCCTTTAGAAACATGTCAAACGATGTATGGAATCAATCTTTAGGATGTTTTTAACATAAAACATCAATAATGTTCCAACCGGAGAATTCCTTTGTCTTCAGAAAAAGCACTGTAATGCGAGGTAACTCTTTCCGGAGCGCGCGTCATGAGACCAAGGCGTTCTGCCAGACCACTGACTCAAAGAGGTCTCATGAGCCCCTCCTTTATAGTAGAATCCTCATTCAAGTTTCAAAAGACGGTTGACATCTAGTGGAAGCCGTAGGAAGTGCAACTTCATCCATATCCCACTGTGTATTCGGTAGGTCAAGCTTTGAAAAACTACAAACCTCAGATGTCCCACTTCCTGGTTGGATTTTTCTCAGATTGTCGCCTGCCATATGAGTGCTGTTATACTCACAGACATCATTCAAACAGTTTTAGAAACTTCAGAGTGTTTTCTATCCAATACTAATAATAATATGCATATATTAGCATCTGGGACAGAGTAGGAGGCAGTTCACTCTGGGCACGCTATTCATCCAAATGTGAAAATGCTGCCCCCTATCCCAAAAAGGTTATAAGTAGTGGTTTCTTTGCAGCAATTGGACCATGAAGGTCTGATTCACGTGGTCTCCTCTGAACAGTTGATGCTAAGATGTGTCTGTTACTTGAACTCTTTGAATAATTTATTTGGGCTGCAATCCCAGGTGCAGTTCACTTTATTAAACATATCCTCTGCAGCAGAGGTAACTCTGGCTCTTCCTTTCCTGTGCGGTCCTCATGAGAGCCAGTTTCATCATATCGCTTGATGGTTTTTGCGACTGCACTTGAAGAAACGTTCAAAGTTCTTGACATTTTCCATATTGACTGACCTTCATGTTTCTCTTTGCTTGTTTCAAATCAAATCAAATCAAATTTTATTTGTCACATACACATGGTTAGCAGATGTTAATGCGAGTGTAGCGAAATGCTTGTGCTTCTAGTTCCGACAATGCAGTAATAACGAACAAGTAATCTAACTAACAATTCCAAAAAACTACTGTCTTATACACAGTGTAAGGGCATAAAGAATATGTACATAAGGATATATGAATGAGTGATGGTACAGAGGAGCATAGGCAAGATACAGTAGATGGTATCGAGTACAGTATATACATATGAGATGAGTATGTAAACAAAGTGGCATAGTTAAAATGGCTAGTGATACATGTATTACATAAGGATGCAGTCGATGATATAGAGTACAGTATCTACGTATGCATATGAGATGAATAATGTAGGGTAAGTAACATTATATAAGGTAGCATTGTTTAAAGTGGCTAGTGATATATTTACATCATTTCCCATCAATTCCCATTATTAAAGTGGCTGGAGTAGAGTCAGTGTCGTTGACAGTGTGTTGGCAGTAGCCACTCAATGTTAGTGGTGGCTGTTTAACAGTCTGATGGCCTTGAGATAGAAGCTGTTTTTCAGTCTCTCGGTCCCAGCTTTGATGCACCTGTACTGACCTCGCCTTCTGGATGACAGCGGGGTGAACAGGCAGTGGCTCGGGTGGTTGATGTCCTTGATGATCTTTATGGCCTTCCTGTAGCATCGGGTGGTGTAGGTGTCCTGGAGGGCAGGTAGTTTGCCCCCGGTGATGCGTTGTGCAGACCTCACTACCCTCTGGAGAGCCTTACGGTTGAGGGCGGTGCAGTTGCCATACCAGGCGGTGATACAGCCCGCCAGGATGCTCTCGATTGTGCATCTGTAGAAGTTTGTGAGTGCTTTTGGTGACAAGCCGAATTTCTTCAGCCTCCTGAGGTTGAAGAGGCGCTGCTGCGCCTTCCTCACGATGCTGTCTGTGTGAGTGGACCAATTCAGTTTGTCTGTGATGTGTATGCCGAGGAACTTAAATCTTGCTACCCTCTCCACTACTGTTCCATCGATGTGGATGGGGGGGTGTTCCCTCTGCTGTTTCCTGAAGTCCACAATCATCTCCTTAGTTTTGTTGACGTTGAGTGTGAGGTTATTTTCCTGACACCACACTCCGAGGGCCCTCACCTCCTCCCTGTAGGCCGTCTCGTCGTTGTTGGTAATCAAGCCTACCACTGTTGTGTCGTCCGCAAACTTGATGATTGAGTTGGAGGCGTGCGTGGCCACGCAGTCGTGGGTGAACAGGGAGTACAGGAGAGGGCTCAGAACGCACCCTTGTGGGGCCCCAGTGTTGAGGATCAGCGGGGAGGAGATGTTGTTGCCTACCCTCACCACCTGGGGGCGGCCCGTCAGGAAGTCCAGTACCCAGTTGCACAGGGCGGGGTCGAGACCCAGGGTCTCAAGCTTGATGACGAGCTTGGAGGGTACTATGGTGTTGAATGCCGAGCTGTAGTCGATGAACAGCATTCTCACATAGGTATTCCTCTTGTCCAGATGGGTTAGGGCAGTGTGCAGTGTGGTTGAGATTGCATCATCTGTGGACCTATTTTGGCGGTAAGCAAATTGGAGTGGGTCTAGGGTGTCAGGTAGGGTGGAGGTGATATGGTCCTTGACTAGTCTCTCAAAGCACTTCATGATGACGGATGTGAGTGCTACGGGGCGGTAGTCGTTTAGCTCAGTTACCTTAGCTTTCTTGGGAACAGGAACAATGGTGGCCCTCTTGAAGCATGTGGGAACAGCAGACTGGTATAGGGATTGATTGAATATGTCCGTAAACACACCGGCCAGCTGGTCTGCGCATGCTCTGAGGGCGCGGCTGGGGATGCCGTCTGGGCCTGCAGCCTTGCGAGGGTTAACACGTTTAAATGTCTTACTCACTTCGGCTGCAGTGAAGGAGAGACCGCATGTTTTCGTTGCAGGCCGTGTCAGTGGCACTGTATTGTCCTCAAAGCGGGCAAAAAAGTTATTTAGTCTGCCTGGGAGCAAGACATCCTGGTCCGTGACTGGGCTGGGTTTCTTCCTGTAGTCCGTGATTGACTGTAGACCCTGCCACATGCCTCTTGTGTCTGAGCCGTTGAATTGAGATTCTACTTTGTCTCTGTACTGGCGCTTAGCTTGTTTGATAGCCTTGCGGAGGGAATAGCTGCACTGTTTGTATTCAGTCATGTTATCAGACACCTTGCTATGATTAAAAGCAGTGGTTCGCGCCTTCAGTTTCACACGAATGCTGCCATCAATCCACGGTTTCTGGTTAGGGAATGTTTTAATCGTTGCTATGGGAACGACATCTTCAACGCACGTTCTAATGAACTCGCACACCGAATCAGCGTATTCGTCAATGTTGTTGTCTGACGCAATACGAAACATCTCCCAGTCCACGTGATGGAAGCAGTCTTGGAGTGTGGAGTCAGCTTGGTCAGACCAGCGTTGGACAGACCTCGGCGTGGGAGCTTCTTGTTTTAGTTTCTGTCTGTAGGCAGGGATCAACAAAATGGAGTCGTGGTCAGCTTTACCGAAAGGGGGGCGGGGCAGGGCCTTATATGCATCGCGGAAGTTAGAGTAACAATGATCCAGGGTCTTTCCACCCCTGGTTGCGCAATCGATATGCTGATAAAATTTAGGGAGTCTTGTATTCAGATTAGCCTTGTTAAAATCCCCAGCTACAATGAATGCAGCCTCCGGATAAATCGTTTCCAGTTTGCAGAGAGTTAAATAAAGTTCGTTCAGAGCCATCGATGTGTCTGCTTGGGGGGGGATATATACGGCTGTGATTATAATCGAAGAGAATTCTCTTGGTAGATAATGCAGTCTACATTTGATTGTGAGGAATTCTAAATTAGGTGAACAGAAGGATTTGAGTTCCTGTATGTTTCTTTCATCACACCATGTCACGTTAGTCATAAGGCATACGCCCCCGCCACTCTTCTTACCAGAGAGATGTTTGTTTCTGTCGGCGCGATGCGTGGAGAAACCCGCTGGCTGCACCGCTTCGGATAGAGTCACTCCAGTTAGCCATGTTTCCGTGAAGCAGAGAACGTTACAGTCTCTGATGTCCCTCTGGAATGCTACCCTTGCTCGGATTTCATCAACCTTGTTGTCAAGAGACTGGACATTGGCAAGAAGAATGCTAGGGAGTGGTGCACGGTGTGCCCGTCTCCGGAGTTTGACCAGAAGACCGCCTCGTTTCCCTCTTTTTCTGAGTCGTTTTTTTGGGTCGCTGCATGTAATCCACTCCGTTGCACTGGTTGTAAGGCAGAACACAGGATCCGCATCGCGAAAAACATATTCTTGGTCGTACTGATGGTGAGTTGACGCTGATCTTATATTCAGTAGTTCTTCTCGGCTGTATGTAATGAAACCTAAGATGACCTGGGGTACTAGTGTAAGAAATAACACGTAAAAAAACAAAAAACTGCATAGTTTCCTAGGAACGCGAAGCGAGGCGGCCATCTCTGTCGGCGCCGGAAGATTTGAGCTGTTCTTGCCATAATATGGACTTGGTCTTTTACCAAATAGGACTATCTTCTCTATACCACTCTACCTTGTCACAACACAACTGATTGGCTCAAACACATTAAGAAGGAAAGAAATTCCACAAATTAACTTTTAACAAGGCACACCTGTTAATTGAAATACATTCCAGGTGATTACGTCATGAAGCTGGTTAAGAGAATGACAAGAGTGTGCAAAGCTGTCATCAAGGCAAAGGGTGGCTACTTTGAAGAATCTCCAATTTAATATATATTTTGATTTGTTGAACACTTTTTTGGTTACTATTATTCTACAATGTAGAAAATAGTAAAATGAGTGAGAATGAATGAAAATGTGTGTCCAAACTTTTGGCTGGTACTGTAGCTTCCACAGATCACACAGACACAAAGAATTACAAAACAAATCAAACATCGATAAACTACCATATCCGTTAGGCGAAATAACACAATGTTCACAGCAGCAAGATTTGTGGCCTGTTGCCATGAGAAAAGGTCAATAACTGGAGCTCAAACAACGTTGTTTATTTATCTCCCCAGACTGTTCGTACTGTAACTATTTTCACATTGCTAAAACAGTGTACATTTTGTAGCTGAT
>NC_034194.2:29875517-29946487 GCF_002021735.2 Oncorhynchus kisutch | reverse complement strand
AAACACACACACACCCTCTCTCTCTGACACATAGGCATACAGTAGAGGCTGAAACACACCACACTCTCTCTCTCTGACACATAGCATACAGTAGAGGCTGAAACACACACACACTCTCTCTCTGACACATAGGCATACAGTAGAGGCTGAAACACACACACACTCTCTCTCTCTCTCTGACACATAGGCATACAGTAGAGGCGGAAACACAACACCCACTCTCTCTCTCTGACACATAGGCATACAGTAGAGGCTGAAACACACACACACTCTCTCTCTGACACATAGGCATACAGTAGAGAATGAATCACCACCTCTCTCTCTGACACATAGGCATACAGTAGAGGCTGAAACACACACACACACATACACCCCTCTCTCTCTCTACACATAGGCATACAGTAGAGGCTGAAACACACACATCTCTCTCTCTCTCTGACACATAGGCATACAGTAGAGTGCTGAATCACACACACACTCTCTCTGACACATAGCATACAGTAGAGGCTGAAACACACACACACACACTCTCTCTCTGACACATAGGCATACAGTAGAGGCTGAAACACACACACTCTCTCTCTCTGACACATAGGCATACAGTAGAGTCTGAAACACACCCACACACACTCTCTCTCCTCTGACACATAGGCATACAGTAGAGGCTGAAACACACACAATCTCTCTCTCTCTGACACATAGGCATCAGTAGAGGCTGAATCACACACACCACACTCTCTCTGACCATAGGGCATCAGTAGAGTCTGAAACAAACACACACACCACTCTCTCTCTGACACATAGGCATACCGTAGAGGCTGAAACACACACACACTCTCTCTCTCTGACACATAGGCATACAGTAGAGGCTGAAACACACACACACCTCTCTCTCTCTGACACATAGGCATACAGTAGAAGGCCTGAAACACACACACACTTCTCTCTCTCTGACACATAGGCATACAGGTAGAGGCTGAAACACACACACACTCTCTCTCTCTGATCACATAGGCATACAGTGATAGGCTGATGACAACAACACACACTCTCTCTCTGCACATAGGCATACAGTAGAGGCTGAATCACACACACACTCTCTCTCTGACACATAGGCATACAGTAAGGGCTGAACACACACACACTCTCTCTCTCTGGACACATAGGCATACAGTAGAGGCTGAAACACACACCCCTCTCTCTCTCTGACACATAGGCATACCAGTAGAGGCTGAAACACACACACACTCTCTCTCTGACACATAGGCATACAGTAGAGGGCTGAAACACACACACACCTCTCTCTCTGACACATAGGCATACAGTAGAGGCTGAACACACACACACTCTCTCTCTGACACATAGGCATACAGTAGAGAATGAATCACACACACACTCTCTCTCTGACAATAGGCATACAGTAGAGGCTGAAACACACACACACACATACACACTCTCTCTCTCTGACACATAGGCATACAGTAGAGGCTGAAACACACACAATCTCTCTCTCTCTGACACATAGGCATACAGTAGAGGCTGAATCACACACCACACTCTCTCTGACACATAGGCATACAGTAGAGGCTGAAAACACACACACCACACACTCTCTCTCTGACACATAGGCCTACAGTAGAGGCTGAAACACACACACACTCTCTCTCTCTGACACATAGGCATACAGTAGAGTCTGAAACACACACACAACACTCTCTCTCTCTGACACATAGGCATACAGTAGAGGCTGAAACACACACAATCTCTCTCTCTCTGACACATAGGCATACAGTAGAGGCTGAATCACACACACACTCTCTCTGACACATAGGCATACAGTAGAGTCTGAAACACACACACACACACTCTCTCTCTGACACATAGGCATACAGTAGAGGCTGAAACACACACACACTCTCTCTCTCTGACACATAGGCATACAGTAGAGGCTGAAACACACACACACACTCTCTCTCTCTGACACATAGGCATACAGTAGAGGCTGAAACACACACACACTCTCTCTCTCTCTGACACATAGGCATACAGTAGAGGCTGAAACACACACACACTCTCTCTCTCTGACACATAGGCATACAGTAGAGGCTGAAACACCACACACTCTCTCTCTGACACATAGGCATACAGTAGAGGCTGAATCACACACACACTCTCTCTCTGACACATAGGCATACAGTAGAGGCTGAAACACACACACACTCTCTCTCTCTGACACATAGGCATACAGTAGAGGCTAAACACACACACACTCTCTCTCTCTGACACATAGGCATACAGTAGAGGCTGAAACACACACACACTCTCTCTCTGACACATAGGCATACAGTAGAGGCTGAAACACCACACACTCTCTCTCTCTGACACATAGGCATACAGTAGAGGCTGAAACACACACACAATCTCTCTCTCTGACACATAGGCATACAGTAGAGGCTGAAACACACACACACTCTCTCTCTCTGACACATAGGCATACAGTAGAGGCGGAAACACACACACTTCTCTCTCTCTCTGACACATAGGCATACAGTAGAGGCTGAAACACACACACACACACACTCTCTCTCTGACACATAGGCATACAGTAGAGTCTGAAACACACACACACACATACACACTCTCTCTCTCTCTGACACATAGGCATACAGTAGAGGCTGAAACACACACAATCTCTCTCTCTGACACATAGGCATACAGTAGAGGCTGAATCACACACACACTCTCTCTGACACATAGGCATACAGTAGAGGCTGAAACACACACACACACACTCTCTCTCTGACACATAGGCATACAGTAGAGGCTGAAACACACACACACTCTCTCTCTCTGACACATAGGCATACAGTAGAGTCTGAAACACACACACACACCACACTCTCTCTCTCTGACACATAGGCATACAGTAGAGGCTGAAACACACACAATCTCTCTCTCTCTGACACATAGGCATACAGTAGAGGCTGAATCACACACACACTCTCTCTGACACATAGGCATACAGTAGAGTCTGAAACACACACACACACACTCTCTCTCTGACACATAGGCATACAGTAGAGGCTGAAACACACACACACTCTCTCTCTCTGACACATAGGCATACAGTAGAGGCTGAAACACACACACACACTCTCTCTCTCTGACACATAGGCATACAGTAGAGGCTGAAACCACACACACACTCTCTCTCTCTCTTGACACATAGGCATACAGTAGAGGCTGAAACACACACACACTCTCTCTCTCTGACACATAGGCATACAGTAGAGGCTGAAAAAACACACACACTCTCTCTCTGACACATAGGCATAC
Source organism: Oncorhynchus kisutch (assembly GCF_002021735.2). Lineage (NCBI taxonomy): Eukaryota > Metazoa > Chordata > Actinopteri > Salmoniformes > Salmonidae > Oncorhynchus > Oncorhynchus kisutch. The sequence continues at coordinate 29,943,151 of NC_034194.2, read as the reverse complement.
AGTAGAGGCTGAATCACACACACACTCTCTCTCTGACACATAGGCATACAGTAGAGGCTGAAACACACACACACTCTCTCTCTCTGACACATAGGCATACAGTAGAGGCTGAAACACACACTCTCTCTCTCTCTGACACATAGGCATACAGTAGAGGCTGAAACACACACACACTCTCTCTCTCTCTGACACATAGGCATACAGTAGAGGCTGAAACACACACACACTCTCTCTCTCTGACACATAGGCATACAGTAGAGGCGGAAACACACACACTCTCTCTCTCTCTGACACATAGGCATACAGTAGAGGGTGAAACACACACACACACACACTCTCTCTCTGACACATAGGCATACAGTAGAGGCTGAAACACACACACACACATACACACTCTCTCTCTCTCTGACACATAGGCATACAGTAGAGGCTGAATCACACACACACTCTCTCTCTCTGACACATAGGCATACAGTAGAGGCTGAAACACACACTCTCTCTCTGACACATAGGCATACAGTAGAGGCTGAAACACACACACACACTCTCTCTCTGACACATAGGCATACAGTAGAGGCTGAAACACACACACACCTTCTCTCTCTGACACATAGGCATACAGTAGAGGCTGAAACACACACATACACTCTCTCTCTCTCTGACACATAGGCATACAGTAGAGGCTGAAACACACACACACTCTGACACATAGGCATACAGTAGAGGCTGAAACACACACAGGCATACAGTAGAGGCTGAAACACACACACTCTCTCTCTCTGACACATAGGCATACAGTAGAGGCTGAAACACACACAATCTCTCTCTCTCTGACACATAGGCATACAGTAGAGGCTGAATCACACACACACTCTCTCTGACACATAGGCATACAGTAGAGGCTGAAACACACACACACACACTCTCTCTCTGACACATAGGCATACAGTAGAGGCTGAAACACACACACTCTCTCTCTCTGACACATAGGCATACAGTAGAGGCTGAAACACACACACACACTCTCTCTCTCTGACACATAGGCATACAGTAGAGGCTGAAACACACACACACTCTCTCTCTCTCTGACACATAGGCATACATTAGAGGCTGAAACACACACACACTCTCTCTCTCTGACACATAGGCATACAGTAGAGGCTGAAACACACACACACACTCTCTCTCTGACACATAGGCATACAGTAGAGGCTGAATCACACACACCACTCTCTCTCTGACACATAGGCATACAGTAGAGGCTGAAACACACACACACTCTCTCTCTCTGACACATAGGCATACAGTAGAGGCTGAAATACACACACTATCTCTCTCTCTGACACATAGGCATACAGTAGAGGCTGAAACACACACACACCCTCTCTCTCTGACACATAGGCATACAGTAGAGGCTGAAACACACACACTCTCTCTCTCTGACACATAGGCATACAGTAGAGACTGAAACACACACACACTCTCTCTCTCTGACAACATAGGCATACCAGTAGAGGCTGAAACACACACACACTCTCTCTCTCTCTGACACATAGGCATACAGTAGAGGCTGAAACACACACACACTCTCTCTCTCTGGACACATAGGCATACAGTAGAGGCTGAAACACACACTCTCTCTCTCTCTGACACATAGGCATACAGTAGAGGCTGAAACACACACACACTCTCTCTCTCTCTGACACATAGGCATACAGTAGAGGCTGAAACACACACACACTCTCTCTCTCTGACACATAGGCATACAGTAGAGGCTGAAACACACACACTCTCTCTCTCTCTGACACATAGGCATACAGTAGAGGCTGAAACACACACGCACTCTCTCTCTCTGACACATAGGCATACAGTAGAGGCGGAAACACACCACACTCTCTCTCTCTCTGACACATAGGCATACAGTAGAGGCTGAAACACACACACTCTCTCTCTCTGACACATAGGCATACAGTAGAGGCTGAACACACACACACACACACTCTCTCTCTGACACATAGGCATACAGTAGAGGCTGAAACACACACACACACATACACACTCTCTCTCTCTCTGACACATAGGCATACAGTAGAGGCTGAATCACACACACACTCTCTCTCTCTGACACATAGGCATACAGTAGAGTCTGAAACACACACACACTCTCTCTCTGACACATAGGCATACAGTAGAGGCTGAAACACACACACTCTCTGTCTGACACATAGGCATACAGTAGAGGCTGAAACACACACTCTCTCTCTCTGACACATAGGCATACAGTAGAGGCTGAAACACACACACACTCTCTCTCTCTGACACATAGGCATACAGTAGAGGCTGAAACACACACATACACTCTCTCTCTCTCTGACACATAGGCATACAGTAGAGGCTGAAACACACACACAGACACACACACTCTGACACATAGGCATACAGTAGAGGCTGAAACACACACAGGCATACAGTAGAGGCTGAAACACACACACACTCTCTCTCTCTGACACATAGGCATACAGTAGAGGCTGAAACACACACACTCTCTCTCTCTGACACATAGGCATACAGTAGAGTCTGAAACACACACACACTCTCTCTCTGACACATAGGCATACAGTAGAGTCTGAATCACACACACACTCTCTCTCTCTCTCTGACTCATAGGCATACAGTAGAGGCTGAATCACACACACACACTCTCTCTCTCTGACACATAGGCATACAGTAGAGGCTGAAACACACACTCTCTCTCTCTCTCTCTCTGACACATAGGCATACAGTAGAGGCTGAAACACACACTCTCTCTCTCTCTCTCTGACACATAGGCATACAGTAGAGGCTGAAACACACACATTCTCTCTCTCTGACACATAGGCATACAGTAGAGGCTGAAACACACACACTCTCTCTCTCTGACACATAGGCATACAGTAGAGGCTGAAACACACACACTCTCTCTCTCTCTCTGACACATAGGCATACAGTAGAGGCTGAAACACACACTCTCTCTCTCTCTCTGACACATAGGCATACAGTAGAGGCTGAAACACACACACTCTCTCTCTCTGACACATAGGCATACAGTAGAGGCTGAATTACACACACACACACTATCTCTCTGACACATAGGCATACAGTAGAGAATGAAACACACACACACACACACTCTCTCTCTCTCTGACACATAGGCATACAGTAGAGGCTGAATCACACACACACACTCTCTCTCGCTCTGACACATAGGCATACAGTAGAGGCTGAATCACACACACACACTCTCTCTCTGACACATAGGCATACAGTAGAGGCTGAAACACACACACACACACTCTCTCTCTCTCTGACATATAGGCATACAGTAGAGGCTGAATCACACACACACACTCTCTCTCGCTCTGACACATAGGCATACAGTAGAGGCTGAATCACACACACACACTCTCTCTCTGACACATAGGCATACAGTAGAGGCTGAAACACACACACACACACACACACTCTGACACATAGGCATACAGTAGAGGCTGAAACACACACAGGCATACAGTAGAGGCTGAAACACACACACACTCTCTCTCTGACACATAGGCATACAGTAGAGTCTGAATCACACACACACTCTCTCTCTCTCTGACTCATAGGCATACAGTAGAGGCTGAATCACACACACACACTCTCTCTCTCTGACACATAGGCATACAGTAGAGGCTGAAACACACACTCTCTCTCTCTCTCTGACACATAGGCATACAGTAGAGGCTGAAACACACACATTCTCTCTCTCTGACACATAGGCATACAGTAGAGGCTGAAACACACACACTCTCTCTCTCTGACACATAGGCATACAGTAGAGGCTGAAACACACACACTCTCTCTCTCTCTCTGACACATAGGCATACAGTAGAGGCTGAAACACACACTCTCTCTCTCTCTGACACATAGGCATACAGTAGAGGCTGAAACACACACACTCTCTCTCTCTGACACATAGGTATACAGTAGAGGCGGAATCACACACACACACACACACACACACACTATCTCTCTGACACATAGGCATACAGTAGAGAATGAAACACACACACACACACACACACTCTCTCTCTCTCTGACACATAGGCATACAGTAGAGGCTGAATCACACACACACACTCTCTCTCGCTCTGACACATAGGCATACAGTAGAGGCTGAATCACACACACACACTCTCTCTCTGACACATAGGCATACAGTAGAGGCTGAAACACACACACACACACTCTCTCTCTCTCTGACACATAGGCATACAGTAGAGGCTGAAACACACACTCTCTCTCTCTCTCTGACACATAGGCATACAGTAGAGGCTGAAACACACACACTCTCTCTCTCTGACACATAGGTATACAGTAGAGGCGGAATCACACACACACACACACACTATCTCTCTGACACATAGGCATACAGTAGAGAATGAAACACACACACACACACACACACACTCTCTCTCTCTCTGACACATAGGCATACAGTAGAGGCTGAATCACACACACACACTCTCTCTCGCTCTGACACATAGGCATACAGTAGAGGCTGAATCACACACACACACTCTCTCTCTGACACATAGGCATACAGTAGAGGCTGAAACACACACACACGCACTCTCTCTCTCTGACACATAGGCATACAGTAGAGGCGGAAACACACACACTCTCTCTCTCTCTGACACATAGGCATACAGTAGAGGCTGAAACACACACTCTCTCTCTCTCTCTGACACATAGGCATACAGTAGAGGCTGAAACACACACATTCTCTCTCTCTGACACATAGGCATACAGTAGAGGCTGAAACACACACACTCTCTCTCTCTGACACATAGGCATACAGTAGAGGCTGAAACACACACACTCTCTCTCTCTCTCTGACACATAGGCATACAGTAGAGGCTGAAACACACACTCTCTCTCTCTGACACATAGGCATACAGTAGAGGCTGAAACACACACACTCTCTCTCTCTGACACATAGGTATACAGTAGAGGCGGAATCACACACACACACACTATCTCTCTGACACATAGGCATACAGTAGAGAATGAAACACACACACACACACACACACACACTCTCTCTCTCTCTGACACATAGGCATACAGTAGAGGCTGAATCACACACACACACTCTCTCTCGCTCTGACACATAGGCATACAGTAGAGGCTGAATCACACACACACACTCTCTCTCTGACACATAGGCATACAGTAGAGGCTGAAACACACACACACACACTCTCTCTCTCTCTGACACATAGGCATACAGTAGAGGCTGAAACACACACTCTCTCTCTCTCTCTGACACATAGGCATACAGTAGAGGCTGAATCACACACACACACTCTCTCTCGCTCTGACACATAGGCATACAGTAGAGGCTGAATCACACACACACACTCTCTCTCTGACACATAGGCATACAGTAGAGGCTGAAACACACACACACGCACTCTCTCTCTCTGACACATAGGCATACAGTAGAGGCGGAAACACACACACTCTCTCTCTCTCTGACACATAGGCATACAGTAGAGGCTGAAACACACACACACTCTCTCTCTCTGACACATAGGCATACAGTAGAGGCTGAAACACACACACACACACACTCTCTCTCTGACACATAGGCATACAGTAGAGGCTGAAACACACACACACACATACACACTCTCTCTCTCTCTCTGACACATAGGCATACAGTAGAGGCTGAATCACACACACACTCTCTCTCTCTGACACATAGGCATACAGTAGAGTCTGAAACACACACACACTCTCTCTCTGACACATAGGCATACAGTAGAGGCTGAAACACACACACTCTCTGTCTGACACATAGGTATACAGTAGAGGCTGAAACACACACTCTCTCTCTCTGACACATAGGCATACAGTAGAGGCTAAAACACACACACACTCTCTCTCTCTGACACATAGGCATACAGTAGAGGCTGAAACACACACATACACTCTCTCTCTCTCTGACACATAGGCATACAGTAGAGGCTGGAAACACACACACAGACACACACACTCTGACACATAGGCATACAGTAGAGGCTGAAACACACACAGGCATACAGTAGAGGCTGAAACACACACACACTCTCTCTCTCTGACACATAGGCATACAGTAGAGGCTGAAACACACACACTCTCTCTCTCTGACACATAGGCATACAGTAGAGTCTGAAACACACACACACTCTCTCTCTGACACATAGGCATACAGTAGAGTCTGAATCACACACACACTCTCTCTCTCTCTCTGACTCATAGGCATACAGTAGAGGCTGAATCACACACACACACTCTCTCTCTCTGACACATAGGCATACAGTAGAGGCTGAAACACACACTCTCTCTCTCTCTCTCTGACACATAGGCATACAGTAGAGGCTGAAACACACACTCTCTCTCTCTCTCTGACACATAGGCATACAGTAGAGGCTGAAACACACACACACTCTCTCTCTGACACATAGGCATACAGTAGAGGCTGAAAACACACACACTCTCTCTCTCTGACACATAGGCATACAGTAGAGGCTGAAACACACACACTCTCTCTCTCTCTCTGACACATAGGCATACAGTAGAGGCTGAAACACACACTCTCTCTCTCTCTCTGACACATAGGCATACAGTAGAGGCTGAAACACACACACTCTCTCTCTCTGACACATAGGCATACAGTAGAGGCTGAATTACACACACACACACTCTCTCTCTGACACATAGGCATACAGTAGAGGCTGAAACACACACACACACACTCTCTCTCTCTCTGACATATAGGCATACAGTAGAGGCTGAATCACACACACACACTCTCTCTCGCTCTGACACATAGGCATACAGTAGAGGCTGAATCACACACACACACTCTCTCTCTGACACATAGGCATACAGTAGAGGCTGAAACACACACACACACACACACACTCTGACACATAGGCATACAGTAGAGGCTGAAACACACACAGGCATACAGTAGAGGCTGAAACACACACACACTCTCTCTCTGACACATAGGCATACAGTAGAGTCTGAATCACACACACACTCTCTCTCTCTCTCTGACTCATAGGCATACAGTAGAGGTTGAATCACACACACACACTCTCTCTCTCTGACACATAGGCATACAGTAGAGGCTGAAACACACACTCTCTCTCTCTCTCTGACACATAGGCATACAGTAGAGGCTGAAACACACACATTCTCTCTCTCTGACACATAGGCATACAGTAGAGGCTGAAACACACACACACTCTCTCTCTGACACATAGGCATACAGTAGAGGCTGAAACACACACACTCTCTCTCTCTGACACATAGGCATACAGTAGAGGCTGAAACACACACACTCTCTCTCTCTCTCTGACACATAGGCATACAGTAGAGACTGAAACACACACTCTCTCTCTCTCTCTGACACATAGGCATACAGTAGAGGCTGAAACACACACACTCTCTCTCTCTGACACATAGGCATACAGTAGAGGCTGAATTACACACACACACACTCTCTCTCTGACACATAGGCATACAGTAGAGGCTGAAACACACACACACACACTCTCTCTCTCTCTGACATATAGGCATACAGTAGAGGCTGAATCACACACACACACTCTCTCTCGCTCTGACACATAGGCATACAGTAGAGGCTGAATCACACACACACACTCTCTCTCTGACACATAGGCATACAGTAGAGGCTGAAACACACACACACACACACACACTCTGACACATAGGCATACAGTAGAGGCTGAAACACACACAGGCATACAGTAGAGGCTGAAACACACACACACTCTCTCTCTGACACATAGGCATACAGTAGAGTCTGAATCACACACACACTCTCTCTCTCTCTCTGACTCATAGGCATACAGTAGAGGTTGAATCACACACACACACTCTCTCTCTCTGACACATAGGCATACAGTAGAGGCTGAAACACACACTCTCTCTCTCTCTCTGACACATAGGCATACAGTAGAGGCTGAAACACACACACTCTCTCTCTCTCTCTGACACATAGGCATACAGTAGAGGCTGAAACACACACTCTCTCTCTCTCTCTGACACATAGGCATACAGTAGAGGCTGAAACACACACACTCTCTCTCTCTGACACATAGGCATACAGTAGAGGCTGAATTACACACACACACACTCTCTCTCTGACACATAGGCATACAGTAGAGGCTGAAACACACACACACACACTCTCTCTCTCTCTGACATATAGGCATACAGTAGAGGCTGAATCACACACACACACTCTCTCTCGCTCTGACACATAGGCATACAGTAGAGGCTGAATCACACACACACACTCTCTCTCTGACACATAGGCATACAGTAGAGGCTGAAACACACACACACACACACACACTCTGACACATAGGCATACAGTAGAGGCTGAAACACACACAGGCATACAGTAGAGGCTGAAACACACACACACTCTCTCTCTGACACATAGGCATACAGTAGAGTCTGAATCACACACACACTCTCTCTCTCTCTCTGACACATAGGCATACAGTAGAGGCTGAAAACACACACTCTCTCTCTCTCTCTGACACATAGGCATACAGTAGAGGCTGAATCACACACACACACTCTCTCTCGCTCTGACACATAGGCATACAGTAGAGGCTGAATCACACACACACACTCTCTCTCTGACACATAGGCATACAGTAGAGGCTGAAACACACACACACGCACTCTCTCTCTCTGACACATAGGCATACAGTAGAGGCGGAAACACACACACTCTCTCTCTCTCTGACACATAGGCATACAGTAGAGGCTGAAACACACACACACTCTCTCTCTCTGACACATAGGCATACAGTAGAGGCTTGAAACACACACACACTCTCTCTCTGACACATAGGCATACAGTAGAGGCTGAAACACACACACACACATACACACTCTCTCTCTCTCTCTGACACATAGGCATACAGTAGAGGCTGAATCACACACACACTCTCTCTCTCTGACACATAGGCATACAGTAGAGTCTGAAACACACACACACTCTCTCTCTGACACATAGGCATACAGTAGAGGCTGAAACACACACACTCTCTGTCTGACACATAGGTATACAGTAGAGGCTGAAACACACACTCTCTCTCTCTGACACATAGGCATACAGTAGAGGCTAAAACACACACACACTCTCTCTCTCTGACACATAGGCATACAGTAGAGGCTGAAACACACACATACACTCTCTCTCTCTCTGACACATAGGCATACAGTAGAGGCTGAAACACACACACAGACACACACACTCTGACACATAGGCATACAGTAGAGGCTGAAACACACACAGGCATACAGTAGAGGCTGAAACACACACACACTCTCTCTCTCTGACACATAGGCATACAGTAGAGGCTGAAACACACACACTCTCTCTCTCTGACACATAGGCATACAGTAGAGTCTGAAACACACACACACTCTCTCTCTGACACATAGGCATACAGTAGAGTCTGAATCACACACACACTCTCTCTCTCTCTCTGACTCATAGGCATACAGTAGAGGCTGAATCACACACACACACTCTCTCTCTCTGACACATAGGCATACAGTAGAGGCTGAAACACACACTCTCTCTCTCTCTCTCTGACACATAGGCATACAGTAGAGGCTGAAACACACACTCTCTCTCTCTCTCTGACACATAGGCATACAGTAGAGGCTGAAACACACACACACTCTCTCTCTGACACATAGGCATACAGTAGAGGCTGAAACACACACACTCTCTCTCTCTGACACATAGGCATACAGTAGAGGCTGAAACACACACACTCTCTCTCTCTCTCTGACACATAGGCATACAGTAGAGGCTGAAACACACACTCTCTCTCTCTCTCTGACACATAGGCATACAGTAGAGGCTGAAACACACACACTCTCTCTCTCTGACACATAGGCATACAGTAGAGGCTGAATTACACACACACACACTCTCTCTCTGACACATAGGCATACAGTAGAGGCTGAAACACACACACACACACTCTCTCTCTCTCTGACATATAGGCATACAGTAGAGGCTGAATCACACACACACACTCTCTCTCGCTCTGACACATAGGCATACAGTAGAGGCTGAATCACACACACACACTCTCTCTCTGACACATAGGCATACAGTAGAGGCTGAAACACACACACACACACACACACTCTGACACATAGGCATACAGTAGAGGCTGAAACACACACAGGCATACAGTAGAGGCTGAAACACACACACACTCTCTCTCTGACACATAGGCATACAGTAGAGTCTGAATCACACACACACTCTCTCTCTCTCTCTGACTCATAGGCATACAGTAGAGGTTGAATCACACACACACACTCTCTCTCTCTGACACATAGGCATACAGTAGAGGCTGAAACACACACTCTCTCTCTCTCTCTGACACATAGGCATACAGTAGAGGCTGAAACACACACATTCTCTCTCTCTGACACATAGGCATACAGTAGAGGCTGAAACACACACACACTCTCTCTCTGACACATAGGCATACAGTAGAGGCTGAAACACACACACTCTCTCTCTCTGACACATAGGCATACAGTAGAGGCTGAAACACACACACTCTCTCTCTCTCTCTGACACATAGGCATACAGTAGAGACTGAAACACACACTCTCTCTCTCTCTCTGACACATAGGCATACAGTAGAGGCTGAAACACACACACTCTCTCTCTCTGACACATAGGCATACAGTAGAGGCTGAATTACACACACACACACTCTCTCTCTGACACATAGGCATACAGTAGAGGCTGAAACACACACACACACACTCTCTCTCTCTCTGACATATAGGCATACAGTAGAGGCTGAATCACACACACACACTCTCTCTCGCTCTGACACATAGGCATACAGTAGAGGCTGAATCACACACACACACTCTCTCTCTGACACATAGGCATACAGTAGAGGCTGAAACACACACACACACACACACACTCTGACACATAGGCATACAGTAGAGGCTGAAACACACACAGGCATACAGTAGAGGCTGAAACACACACACACTCTCTCTCTGACACATAGGCATACAGTAGAGTCTGAATCACACACACACTCTCTCTCTCTCTCTGACTCATAGGCATACAGTAGAGGTTGAATCACACACACACACTCTCTCTCTCTGACACATAGGCATACAGTAGAGGCTGAAACACACACTCTCTCTCTCTCTCTGACACATAGGCATACAGTAGAGGCTGAAACACACACACTCTCTCTCTCTCTCTGACACATAGGCATACAGTAGAGGCTGAAACACACACTCTCTCTCTCTCTCTGACACATAGGCATACAGTAGAGGCTGAAACACACACACTCTCTCTCTCTGACACATAGGCATACAGTAGAGGCTGAATTACACACACACACACTCTCTCTCTGACACATAGGCATACAGTAGAGGCTGAAACACACACACACACACTCTCTCTCTCTCTGACATATAGGCATACAGTAGAGGCTGAATCACACACACACACTCTCTCTCGCTCTGACACATAGGCATACAGTAGAGGCTGAATCACACACACACACTCTCTCTCTGACACATAGGCATACAGTAGAGGCTGAAACACACACACACACACACACACTCTGACACATAGGCATACAGTAGAGGCTGAAACACACACAGGCATACAGTAGAGGCTGAAACACACACACACTCTCTCTCTGACACATAGGCATACAGTAGAGTCTGAATCACACACACACTCTCTCTCTCTCTCTGACTCATAGGCATACAGTAGAGGTTGAATCACACACACACACTCTCTCTCTCTGACACATAGGCATACAGTAGAGGCTGAAACACACACTCTCTCTCTCTCTCTGACACATAGGCATACAGTAGAGGCTGAAACACACACATTCTCTCTCTCTGACACATAGGCATACAGTAGAGGCTGAAACACACACACTCTCTCTCTCTGACACATAGGCATACAGTAGAGGCTGAAACACACACACTCTCTCTCTCTCTCTCTGACACATAGGCATACAGTAGAGGCTGAAACACACACTCTCTCTCTCTCTCTCTGACACATAGGCATACAGTAGAGGCTGAAACACACACACTCTCTCTCTTTGACACATAGGTATACAGTAGAGGCGGAATCACACACACACACACACACTATCTCTCTGACACATAGGCATACAGTAGAGAATGAAACACACACACACACACACACACTCTCTCTCTCTCTGACACATAGGCATACAGTAGAGGCTGAATCACACACACACACTCTCTCTCGCTCTGACACATAGGCATACAGTAGAGGCTGAATCACACACACACACTCTCTCTCTGACACATAGGCATACAGTAGAGGCTGAAACACACACACACACACTCTCTCTCTCTCTGACACATAGGCATACAGTAGAGGCTGAAACACACACTCTCTCTCTCTCTCTGACACATAGGCATACAGTAGAGGCTGAAACACACACTCTCTCTCTCTCTCTGACACATAGGCATACAGTAGAGGCTGAAACACACACACACTCTCTCTCTGACACATAGGCATACAGTAGAGGCTGAAACACACACACTCTCTCTCTCTGACACATAGGCATACAGTAGAGGCTGAAACACACACACTCTCTCTCTCTCTCTGACACATAGGCATACAGTAGAGGCTGAAACACACACTCTCTCTCTCTCTCTGACACATAGGCATACAGTAGAGGCTGAAACACACACACTCTCTCTCTCTGACACATAGGCATACAGTAGAGGCTGAATTACACACACACACACTCTCTCTCTGACACATAGGCATACAGTAGAGGCTGAAACACACACACACACACTCTCTCTCTCTCTGACATATAGGCATACAGTAGAGGCTGAATCACACACACACACTCTCTCTCGCTCTGACACATAGGCATACAGTAGAGGCTGAATCACACACACACACTCTCTCTCTGACACATAGGCATACAGTAGAGGCTGAAACACACACACACACACACACACTCTGACACATAGGCATACAGTAGAGGCTGAAACACACACACACTCTCTCTCTGACACATAGGCATACAGTAGAGTCTGAATCACACACACACTCTCTCTCTCTCTCTGACTCATAGGCATACAGTAGAGGCTGAATCACACACACACACTCTCTCTCTCTGACACATAGGCATACAGTAGAGGCTGAAACACACACTCTCTCTCTCTCTCTGACACATAGGCATACAGTAGAGGCTGAAACACACACATTCTCTCTCTCTGACACATAGGCATACAGTAGAGGCTGAAACACACACACTCTCTCTCTCTGACACATAGGCATACAGTAGAGGCTGAAACACACACACTCTCTCTCTCTCTCTGACACATAGGCATACAGTAGAGGCTGAAACACACACTCTCTCTCTCTCTCTCTGACACATAGGCATACAGTAGAGGCTGAAACACACACACTCTCTCTCTCTGACACATAGGTATACAGTAGAGGCGGAATCACACACACACACTATCTCTCTGACACATAGGCATACAGTAGAGAATGAAACACCACACACACACACACACACTCTCTCTCTCTCTGACACATAGGCATACAGTAGAGGCTGAATCACACACACACACTCTCTCTCGCTCTGACACATAGGCATACAGTAGAGGCTGAATCACACACACACACTCTCTCTCTGACACATAGGCATACAGTAGAGGCTGAAACACACACACACACACTCTCTCTCTCTCTGACACATAGGCATACAGTAGAGGCTGAAACACACACTCTCTCTCTCTCTCTGACACATAGGCATACAGTAGAGGCTGAAACACACACACTCTCTCTCTCTGACACATAGGTATACAGTAGAGGCGGAATCACACACACACACACACACTATCTCTCTGACACATAGGCATACAGTAGAGAATGAAACACACACACACACACACACACTCTCTCTCTCTCTGACACATAGGCATACAGTAGAGGCTGAATCACACACACACACTCTCTCTCTGACACATAGGCATACAGTAGAGGCTGAAACACACACACACACACTCTCTCTCTCTCTGACACATAGGCATACAGTAGAGGCTGAAACACACACTCTCTCTCTCTCTCTGACACATAGGCATACAGTAGAGGCTGAATCACACACACACACTCTCTCTCGCTCTGACACATAGGCATACAGTAGAGGCTGAATCACACACACACACTCTCTCTCTGACACATAGGCATACAGTAGAGGCTGAAACACACACACACGCACTCTCTCTCTCTGACACATAGGCATACAGTAGAGGCGGAAACACACACACTCTCTCTCTCTCTGACACATAGGCATACAGTAGAGGCTGAAACACACACACACTCTCTCTCTCTGACACATAGGCATACAGTAGAGGCTGAAACACACACACAAACACACTCTCTCTCTGACACATAGGCATACAGTAGAGGCTGAAACACACACACACACATACACACTCTCTCTCTCTCTGACACATAGGCATACAGTAGAGGCTGAATCACACACACACTCTCTCTCTCTGACACATAGGCATACAGTAGAGTCTGAAACACACACACACTCTCTCTCTGACACATAGGCATACAGTAGAGGCTGAAACACACACACTCTCTGTCTGACACATAGGCATACAGTAGAGGCTGAAACACACACTCTCTCTCTCTGACACATAGGCATACAGTAGAGGCTGAAACACACACACACTCTCTCTCTCTGACACATAGGCATACAGTAGAGGCTGAAACACACACATACACTCTCTCTCTCTCTGACACATAGGCATACAGTAGAGGCTGAAACACACACACAGACACACACACTCTGACACATAGGCATACAGTAGAGGCTGAAACACACACAGGCATACAGTAGAGGCTGAAACACACACACACTCTCTCTCTCTGACACATAGGCATACAGTAGAGGCTGAAACACACACACTCTCTCTCTCTGACACATAGGCATACAGTAGAGTCTGAAACACACACACACTCTCTCTCTGACACATAGGCATACAGTAGAGTCTGAATCACACACACACTCTCTCTCTCTCTCTGACTCATAGGCATACAGTAGAGGCTGAATCACACACACACACTCTCTCTCTCTGACACACAGGCATACAGTAGAGGCTGAAACACACACTCTCTCTCTCTCTCTCTGACACATAGGCATACAGTAGAGGCTGAAACACACACTCTCTCTCTCTCTCTGACACATAGGCATACAGTAGAGGCTGAAACACACACACACTCTCTCTCTGACACATAGGCATACAGTAGAGGCTGAAACACACACACTCTCTCTCTCTGACACATAGGCATACAGTAGAGGCTGAAACACACACACTCTCTCTCTCTCTCTGACACATAGGCATACAGTAGAGGCTGAAACACACACTCTCTCTCTCTCTCTGACACATAGGCATACAGTAGAGGCTGAAACACACACACTCTCTCTCTCTGACACATAGGCATACAGTAGAGGCTGAATTACACACACACACTCTCTCTCTCTGACACATAGGCATACAGTAGAGGCTGAAACACACACACACACACTCTCTCTCTCTCTGACATATAGGCATACAGTAGAGGCTGAATCACACACACACACTCTCTCTCGCTCTGACACATAGGCATACAGTAGAGGCTGAAACACACACACAGACACACACACTCTGACACATAGGCATACAGTAGAGGCTGAAACACACACAGGCATACAGTAGAGGCTGAAAACACACACACACTCTCTCTCTCTGACACATAGGCATACAGTAGAGGCTGAAACACACACACTCTCTCTCTCTGACACATAGGCATACAGTAGAGTCTGAAACACACACACACTCTCTCTCTGACACATAGGCATACAGTAGAGTCTGAATCACACACACACTCTCTCTCTCTCTCTGACTCATAGGCATACAGTAGAGGCTGAATCACACACACACACTCTCTCTCTCTGACACACAGGCATACAGTAGAGGCTGAAACACACACTCTCTCTCTCTCTCTCTGACACATAGGCATACAGTAGAGGCTGAAACACACACTCTCTCTCTCTCTCTGACACATAGGCATACAGTAGAGGCTGAAACACACACACACTCTCTCTCTGACACATAGGCATACAGTAGAGGCTGAAACACACACACTCTCTCTCTCTGACACATAGGCATACAGTAGAGGCTGAAACACACACACTCTCTCTCTCTCTCTGACACATAGGCATACAGTAGAGGCTGAAACACACACTCTCTCTCTCTCTCTGACACATAGGCATACAGTAGAGGCTGAAACACACACACTCTCTCTCTCTGACACATAGGCATACAGTAGAGGCTGAATTACACACACACACACTCTCTCTCTGACACATAGGCATACAGTAGAGGCTGAAACACACACACACACACTCTCTCTCTCTCTGACATATAGGCATACAGTAGAGGCTGAATCACACACACACACTCTCTCTCGCTCTGACACATAGGCATACAGTAGAGGCTGAATCACACACACACACTCTCTCTCTGACACATAGGCATACAGTAGAGGCTGAAACACACACACACACACACACACTCTGACACATAGGCATACAGTAGAGGCTGAAACACACACACTCTCTCTCTCTGACACATAGGCATACAGTAGAGTCTGAATCACACACACACTCTCTCTCTCTCTCTGACTCATAGGCATACAGTAGAGGCTGAATCACACACACACACTCTCTCTCTCTGACACATAGGCATACAGTAGAGGCTGAAACACACACTCTCTCTCTCTCTCTGACACATAGGCATACAGTAGAGGCTGAAACACACACATTCTCTCTCTCTGACACATAGGCATACAGTAGAGGCTGAAACACACACACTCTCTCTCTCTGACACATAGGCATACAGTAGAGGCTGAAACACACACACTCTCTCTCTCTCTCTGACACATAGGCATACAGTAGAGGCTGAAACACACACTCTCTCTCTCTCTCTCTGACACATAGGCATACAGTAGAGGCTGAAACACACACACTCTCTCTCTCTGACACATAGGTATACAGTAGAGGCGGAATCACACACACACACACACACTATCTCTCTGACACATAGGCATACAGTAGAGAATGAAACACACACACACACACACACACTCTCTCTCTCTCTGACACATAGGCATACAGTAGAGGCTGAATCACACACACACACTCTCTCTCGCTCTGACACATAGGCATACAGTAGAGGCTGAATCACACACACACACTCTCTCTCTGACACATAGGCATACAGTAGAGGCTGAAACACACACACACACACTCTCTCTCTCTCTGACACATAGGCATACAGTAGAGGCTGAAACACACACTCTCTCTCTCTCTCTGACACATAGGCATACAGTAGAGGCTGAAACACACACACTCTCTCTCTCTGACACATAGGTATACAGTAGAGGCGGAATCACACACACACACACACACTATCTCTCTGACACATAGGCATACAGTAGAGAATGAAACACACACACACACACACACACTCTCTCTCTCTCTGACACATAGGCATACAGTAGAGGCTGAATCACACACACTCTCTCTCTCTCTGACACATAGGCATACAGTAGAGGCTGAAACACACACACTCTCTCTCTCTGACACATAGGCATACAGTAGAGGCTGAAACACACACACTCTCTCTCTCTCTCTGACACATAGGCATACAGTAGAGGCTGAAACACACACTCTCTCTCTCTCTCTGACACATAGGCATACAGTAGAGGCTGAAACACACACACTCTCTCTCTCTGACACATAGGCATACAGTAGAGGCTGAATTACACACACACACACTCTCTCTCTGACACATAGGCATACAGTAGAGGCTGAAACACACACACACACACTCTCTCTCTCTCTGACATATAGGCATACAGTAGAGGCTGAATCACACACACACACTCTCTCTCGCTCTGACACATAGGCATACAGTAGAGGCTGAATCACACACACACACTCTCTCTCTGACACATAGGCATACAGTAGAGGCTGAAACACACACACACACACTCTCTCTCTCTCTGACACATAGGCATACAGTAGAGGCTGAAACACACACTCTCTCTCTCTCTCTGACACATAGGCATACAGTAGAGGCTGAAACACACACACTCTCTCTCTCTGACACATAGGTATACAGTAGAGGCGGAATCACACACACACACACACACTATCTCTCTGACACATAGGCATACAGTAGAGAATGAAACACACACACACACACACACACTCTCTCTCTCTCTGACACATAGGCATACAGTAGAGGCTGAATCACACACACTCTCTCTCTCTCTGACACATAGGCATACAGTAGAGGCTGAAACACACACACTCTCTCTCTCTGACACATAGGCATACAGTAGAGGCTGAATTACACACACACACTCTCTCTCTCTGACACATAGGCATACAGTAGAGGCTGAAACACACACACACACACTCTCTCTCTCTCTGACATATAGGCATACAGTAGAGGCTGAATCACACACACACACTCTCTCTCGCTCTGACACATAGGCATACAGTAGAGGCTGAAACACACACACAGACACACACACTCTGACACATAGGCATACAGTAGAGGCTGAAACACACACAGGCATACAGTAGAGGCTGAAACACACACACACTCTCTCTCTCTGACACATAGGCATACAGTAGAGGCTGAAACACACACACTCTCTCTCTCTGACACATAGGCATACAGTAGAGTCTGAAACACACACACACTCTCTCTCTGACACATAGGCATACAGTAGAGTCTGAATCACACACACACTCTCTCTCTCTCTCTGACTCATAGGCATACAGTAGAGGCTGAATCACACACACACACTCTCTCTCTCTGACACACAGGCATACAGTAGAGGCTGAAACACACACTCTCTCTCTCTCTCTCTGACACATAGGCATACAGTAGAGGCTGAAACACACACTCTCTCTCTCTCTCTGACACATAGGCATACAGTAGAGGCTGAAACACACACACACTCTCTCTCTGACACATAGGCATACAGTAGAGGCTGAAACACACACACTCTCTCTCTCTGACACATAGGCATACAGTAGAGGCTGAAACACACACACTCTCTCTCTCTCTCTGACACATAGGCATACAGTAGAGGCTGAAACACACACTCTCTCTCTCTCTCTGACACATAGGCATACAGTAGAGGCTGAAACACACACACTCTCTCTCTCTGACACATAGGCATACAGTAGAGGCTGAATTACACACACACACACTCTCTCTCTGACACATAGGCATACAGTAGAGGCTGAAACACACACACACACACTCTCTCTCTCTCTGACATATAGGCATACAGTAGAGGCTGAATCACACACACACACTCTCTCTCGCTCTGACACATAGGCATACAGTAGAGGCTGAATCACACACACACACTCTCTCTCTGACACATAGGCATACAGTAGAGGCTGAAACACACACACACACACACACACTCTGACACATAGGCATACAGTAGAGGCTGAAACACACACAGGCATACAGTAGAGGCTGAAACACACACACTCTCTCTCTCTGACACATAGGCATACAGTAGAGGCTGAATTACACACACACACACTCTCTCTCTGACACATAGGCATACAGTAGAGGCTGAAACACACACACACACACTCTCTCTCTCTCTGACATATAGGCATACAGTAGAGGCTGAATCACACACACACACTCTCTCTCGCTCTGACACATAGGCATACAGTAGAGGCTGAATCACACACACACACTCTCTCTCTGACACATAGGCATACAGTAGAGGCTGAAACACACACACACACACACACACTCTGACACATAGGCATACAGTAGAGGCTGAAACACACACACACTCTCTCTCTCTGACACATAGGCATACAGTAGAGGCTGAAACACACACACTCTCTCTCTCTGACACATAGGCATACAGTAGAGTCTGAAACACACACACACTCTCTCTCTGACACATAGGCATACAGTAGAGTCTGAATCACACACACACTCTCTCTCTCTCTCTGACTCATAGGCATACAGTAGAGGCTGAATCACACACACACACTCTCTCTCTCTGACACACAGGCATACAGTAGAGGCTGAAACACACACTCTCTCTCTCTCTCTCTGACACATAGGCATACAGTAGAGGCTGAAACACACACTCTCTCTCTCTCTCTGACACATAGGCATACAGTAGAGGCTGAAACACACACACACTCTCTCTCTGACACATAGGCATACAGTAGAGGCTGAAACACACACACTCTCTCTCTCTGACACATAGGCATACAGTAGAGGCTGAAACACACACACTCTCTCTCTCTCTCTGACACATAGGCATACAGTAGAGGCTGAAACACACACTCTCTCTCTCTCTCTGACACATAGGCATACAGTAGAGGCTGAAACACACACACTCTCTCTCTCTGACACATAGGCATACAGTAGAGGCTGAATTACACACACACACACTCTCTCTCTGACACATAGGCATACAGTAGAGGCTGAAACACACACACACACACTCTCTCTCTCTCTGACATATAGGCATACAGTAGAGGCTGAATCACACACACACACTCTCTCTCGCTCTGACACATAGGCATACAGTAGAGGCTGAATCACACACACACACTCTCTCTCTGACACATAGGCATACAGTAGAGGCTGAAACACACACACACACACACACACTCTGACACATAGGCATACAGTAGAGGCTGAAACACACACAGGCATACAGTAGAGGCTGAAACACACACACTCTCTCTCTCTGACACATAGGCATACAGTAGAGGCTGAATTACACACACACACACTCTCTCTCTGACACATAGGCATACAGTAGAGGCTGAAACACACACACACACACTCTCTCTCTCTCTGACATATAGGCATACAGTAGAGGCTGAATCACACACACACACTCTCTCTCGCTCTGACACATAGGCATACAGTAGAGGCTGAATCACACACACACACTCTCTCTCTGACACATAGGCATACAGTAGAGGCTGAAACACACACACACACACACACACTCTGACACATAGGCATACAGTAGAGGCTGAAACACACACACTCTCTCTCTCTGACACATAGGCATACAGTAGAGTCTGAATCACACACACACTCTCTCTCTCTCTCTGACTCATAGGCATACAGTAGAGGCTGAATCACACACACACACTCTCTCTCTCTGACACATAGGCATACAGTAGAGGCTGAAACACACACTCTCTCTCTCTCTCTGACACATAGGCATACAGTAGAGGCTGAAACACACACATTCTCTCTCTCTGACACATAGGCATACAGTAGAGGCTGAAACACACACACTCTCTCTCTCTGACACATAGGCATACAGTAGAGGCTGAAACACACACACTCTCTCTCTCTCTCTGACACATAGGCATACAGTAGAGGCTGAAACACACACTCTCTCTCTCTCTCTCTGACACATAGGCATACAGTAGAGGCTGAAACACACACACTCTCTCTCTCTGACACATAGGTATACAGTAGAGGCGGAATCACACACACACACACACACTATCTCTCTGACACATAGGCATACAGTAGAGAATGAAACACACACACACACACACACACTCTCTCTCTCTCTGACACATAGGCATACAGTAGAGGCTGAATCACACACACACACTCTCTCTCGCTCTGACACATAGGCATACAGTAGAGGCTGAATCACACACACACACTCTCTCTCTGACACATAGGCATACAGTAGAGGCTGAAACACACACACACACACTCTCTCTCTCTCTGACACATAGGCATACAGTAGAGGCTGAAACACACACTCTCTCTCTCTCTCTGACACATAGGCATACAGTAGAGGCTGAAACACACACACTCTCTCTCTCTGACACATAGGTATACAGTAGAGGCGGAATCACACACACACACACACACTATCTCTCTGACACATAGGCATACAGTAGAGAATGAAACACACACACACACACACACACTCTCTCTCTCTCTGACACATAGGCATACAGTAGAGGCTGAATCACACACACACACTCTCTCTCTGACACATAGGCATACAGTAGAGGCTGAAACACACACACACACACTCTCTCTCTCTCTGACACATAGGCATACAGTAGAGGCTGAAACACACACTCTCTCTCTCTCTCTGACACATAGGCATACAGTAGAGGCTGAATCACACACACACACTCTCTCTCGCTCTGACACATAGGCATACAGTAGAGGCTGAATCACACACACACACTCTCTCTCTGACACATAGGCATACAGTAGAGGCTGAAACACACACACACGCACTCTCTCTCTCTGACACATAGGCATACAGTAGAGGCGGAAACACACACACTCTCTCTCTCTCTGACACATAGGCATACAGTAGAGGCTGAAACACACACACACTCTCTCTCTCTGACACATAGGCATACAGTAGAGGCTGAAACACACACACAAACACACTCTCTCTCTGACACATAGGCATACAGTAGAGGCTGAAACACACACACACACATACACACTCTCTCTCTCTCTGACACATAGGCATACAGTAGAGGCTGAATCACACACACACTCTCTCTCTCTGACACATAGGCATACAGTAGAGTCTGAAACACACACACACTCTCTCTCTGACACATAGGCATACAGTAGAGGCTGAAACACACACACTCTCTGTCTGACACATAGGCATACAGTAGAGGCTGAAACACACACTCTCTCTCTCTGACACATAGGCATACAGTAGAGGCTGAAACACACACACACTCTCTCTCTCTGACACATAGGCATACAGTAGAGGCTGAAACACACACATACACTCTCTCTCTCTCTGACACATAGGCATACAGTAGAGGCTGAAACACACACACAGACACACACACTCTGACACATAGGCATACAGTAGAGGCTGAAACACACACAGGCATACAGTAGAGGCTGAAACACACACACACTCTCTCTCTCTGACACATAGGCATACAGTAGAGGCTGAAACACACACACTCTCTCTCTCTGACACATAGGCATACAGTAGAGTCTGAAACACACACACACTCTCTCTCTGACACATAGGCATACAGTAGAGTCTGAATCACACACACACTCTCTCTCTCTCTCTGACTCATAGGCATACAGTAGAGGCTGAATCACACACACACACTCTCTCTCTCTGACACACAGGCATACAGTAGAGGCTGAAACACACACTCTCTCTCTCTGACACATAGGCATACAGTAGAGGCTGAAACACACACACTCTCTGTCTGACACATAGGCATACAGTAGAGGCTGAAACACACACTCTCTCTCTCTGACACATAGGCATACAGTAGAGGCTGAAACACACACACACTCTCTCTCTCTGACACATAGGCATACAGTAGAGTCTGAAACACACACACACTCTCTCTCTGACACATAGGCATACAGTAGAGGCTGAAACACACACACTCTCTGTCTGACACATAGGCATACAGTAGAGGCTGAAACACACACTCTCTCTCTCTGACACATAGGCATACAGTAGAGGCTGAAACACACACACACTCTCTCTCTCTGACACATAGGCATACAGTAGAGGCTGAAACACACACATACACTCTCTCTCTCTCTGACACATAGGCATACAGTAGAGGCTGAAACACACACACAGACACACACACTCTGACACATAGGCATACAGTAGAGGCTGAAACACACACAGGCATACAGTAGAGGCTGAAACACACACACACTCTCTCTCTCTGACACATAGGCATACAGTAGAGGCTGAAACACACACTCTCTCTCTCTCTCTGACACATAGGCATACAGTAGAGGCTGAAACACACACACACTCTCTCTCTGACACATAGGCATACAGTAGAGGCTGAAACACACACACTCTCTCTCTCTGACACATAGGCATACAGTAGAGGCTGAAACACACACACTCTCTCTCTCTCTCTGACACATAGGCATACAGTAGAGGCTGAAACACACACTCTCTCTCTCTCTCTGACACATAGGCATACAGTAGAGGCTGAAACACACACACTCTCTCTCTCTGACACATAGGCATACAGTAGAGGCTGAATT
Organism: Oncorhynchus kisutch; assembly: GCF_002021735.2. Classification (NCBI taxonomy): domain Eukaryota; kingdom Metazoa; phylum Chordata; class Actinopteri; order Salmoniformes; family Salmonidae; genus Oncorhynchus; species Oncorhynchus kisutch. The sequence goes on along the minus strand of NC_034194.2, from coordinate 29,918,821 downwards.
ACACACACACACACTCTCTCTCTGACACATAGGCATACAGTAGAGGCTGAAACACACACACACACACTCTCTCTCTCTCTGACATATAGGCATACAGTAGAGGCTGAATCACACACACACACTCTCTCTCGCTCTGACACATAGGCATACAGTAGAGGCTGAATCACACACACACACTCTCTCTCTGACACATAGGCATACAGTAGAGGCTGAAACACACACACACACACACACACTCTGACACATAGGCATACAGTAGAGGCTGAAACACACACAGGCATACAGTAGAGGCTGAAACACACACACTCTCTCTCTCTGACACATAGGCATACAGTAGAGGCTGAATTACACACACACACACTCTCTCTCTGACACATAGGCATACAGTAGAGGCTGAAACACACACACACACACACACTCTCTCTCTCTCTGACATATAGGCATACAGTAGAGTCTGAATCACACACACACTCTCTCTCTCTCTCTGACTCATAGGCATACAGTAGAGGCTGAATCACACACACACACTCTCTCTCTCTGACACATAGGCATACAGTAGAGGCTGAAACACACACTCTCTCTCTCTCTCTGACACATAGGCATACAGTAGAGGCTGAAACACACACATTCTCTCTCTCTGACACATAGGCATACAGTAGAGGCTGAAACACACACACTCTCTCTCTCTGACACATAGGCATACAGTAGAGGCTGAAACACACACACTCTCTCTCTCTCTCTGACACATAGGCATACAGTAGAGGCTGAAACACACACTCTCTCTCTCTCTCTCTGACACATAGGCATACAGTAGAGGCTGAAACACACACACTCTCTCTCTCTGACACATAGGTATACAGTAGAGGCGGAATCACACACACACACACACACTATCTCTCTGACACATAGGCATACAGTAGAGAATGAAACACACACACACACACACACACACTCTCTCTCTCTCTGACACATAGGCATACAGTAGAGGCTGAATCACACACACACACACTCTCTCGCTCTGACACATAGGCATACAGTAGAGGCTGAATCACACACACACACTCTCTCTCTGACACATAGGCATACAGTAGAGGCTGAAACACACACACACACACTCTCTCTCTCTCTGACACATAGGCATACAGTAGAGGCTGAAACACACACTCTCTCTCTCTCTCTGACACATAGGCATACAGTAGAGGCTGAAACACACACACTCTCTCTCTCTGACACATAGGTATACAGTAGAGGCGGAATCACACACACACACACACACTATCTCTCTGACACATAGGCATACAGTAGAGAATGAAACACACACACACACACACACACTCTCTCTCTCTCTGACACATAGGCATACAGTAGAGGCTGAATCACACACACACACTCTCTCTCGCTCTGACACATAGGCATACAGTAGAGGCTGAATCACACACACACACTCTCTCTCTGACACATAGGCATACAGTAGAGGCTGAAACACACACACACACACTCTCTCTCTGACACATAGGCATACAGTAGAGGCTGAATCACACACACACACTCTCTCTCTCTGACACATAGGCATACAGTAGAGGCTGAAACACACACTCTCTCTCTCTCTCTGACACATAGGCATACAGTAGAGGCTGAAACACACACATTCTCTCTCTCTGACACATAGGCATACAGTAGAGGCTGAAACACACACACTCTCTCTCTCTGACACATAGGCATACAGTAGAGGCTGAAACACACACACTCTCTCTCTCTCTCTGACACATAGGCATACAGTAGAGGCTGAAACACACACTCTCTCTCTCTCTCTCTGACACATAGGCATACAGTAGAGGCTGAAACACACACACTCTCTCTCTCTGACACATAGGTATACAGTAGAGGCGGAATCACACACACACACACACACTATCTCTCTGACACATAGGCATACAGTAGAGAATGAAACACACACACACACACACACACACTCTCTCTCTCTCTGACACATAGGCATACAGTAGAGGCTGAATCACACACACACACACTCTCTCGCTCTGACACATAGGCATACAGTAGAGGCTGAATCACACACACACACTCTCTCTCTGACACATAGGCATACAGTAGAGGCTGAAACACACACACACACACTCTCTCTCTCTCTGACACATAGGCATACAGTAGAGGCTGAAACACACACTCTCTCTCTCTCTCTGACACATAGGCATACAGTAGAGGCTGAAACACACACACTCTCTCTCTCTGACACATAGGTATACAGTAGAGGCGGAATCACACACACACACACACACTATCTCTCTGACACATAGGCATACAGTAGAGAATGAAACACACACACACACACACACACTCTCTCTCTCTCTGACACATAGGCATACAGTAGAGGCTGAATCACACACACACACTCTCTCTCGCTCTGACACATAGGCATACAGTAGAGGCTGAATCACACACACACACTCTCTCTCTGACACATAGGCATACAGTAGAGGCTGAAACACACACACACACACTCTCTCTCTGACACATAGGCATACAGTAGAGGCTGAATCACACACACACACTCTCTCTCGCTCTGACACATAGGCATACAGTAGAGGCTGAATCACACACACACACTCTCTCTCTGACACATAGGCATACAGTAGAGGATTAAACACACACACACTCTCTCTCTCTGACACATAGGCATACAGTAGAGGCTGAAACACACACACACACACACTCTCTCTCTGACACATAGGCATACAGTAGAGGCTGAAACACACACACACACATACACACTCTCTCTCTCTCTGACACATAGGCATACAGTAGAGGCTGAATCACACACACACTCTCTCTCTCTGACACATAGGCATACAGTAGAGGCTGAAACACACACTCTCTCTCTCTGACACATAGGCATACAGTAGAGGCTGAAACACACACACACTCTCTCTCTGACACATAGGCATACAGTAGAGGCTGAAACACACACACTCTCTCTCTGACACATAGGCATACAGTAGAGGCTGAAACACACACTCTCTCTCTCTGACACATAGGCATACAGTAGAGGCTGAAACACACACACACTCTCTCTCTCTGACACATAGGCATACAGTAGAGGCTGAAACACACACACACCTTCTCTCTCTGACACATAGGCATACAGTAGAGGCTGAAACACACACATACACTCTCTCTCTCTCTGACACATAGGCATACAGTAGAGGCTGAAACACACACACACACACTCTGACACATAGGCATACAGTAGAGGCTGAAACACACACAGGCATACAGTAGAGGCTGAAACACACACACACTCTCTCTCTCTGACACATAGGCATACAGTAGAGGCTGAAACACACACACTCTCTCTCTCTCTGACACATAGGCATACAGTAGAGGCTGAAACACACACACACTCTCTCTCTGACACATAGGCATACAGTAGAGGCTGAATCACACACACACTCTCTCTCTCTCTGACTCATAGGCATACAGTAGAGGCTGAATCACACACACACTCTCTCTCTCTGACACATAGGCATACAGTAGAGGCTGAAACACACACACTCTCTCTCTCTCTCTCTCTCTGACACATAGGCATACAGTAGAGGCTGAAACACACACTCTCTCTCTCTCTCTGACACATAGGCATACAGTAGAGGCTGAAACACACACATTCTCTCTCTCTGACACATAGGCATACAGTAGAGGCTGAAACACACACACTCTCTCTCTCTCTCTGACACATAGGCATACAGTAGAGGCTGAAACACACACTCTCTCTCTCTCTCTGACACATAGGCATACAGTAGAGGCTGAAACACACACACTCTCTCTCTCTGACACATAGGCATACAGTAGAGGCTGAATCACACACACACACACACACACACACTATCTCTCTGACACATAGGCATACAGTAGAGGCTGAAACACACACACACACACTCTCTCTCTCTGACACATAGGCATACAGTAGAGGCTGAATCACACACACACACTCTCTCTCGCTCTGACACATAGGCATACAGTAGAGGCTGAAACACACTCTCTCTCTCTGACACATAGGCATACAGTAGAGGCTGAAACACACACACTCTCTCTCTCTGACACATAGGCATACAGTAGAGACTGAATCACACACACACACTCTCTCTCTCTGACACATAGGCATACAGTAGAGGCTGAAACACACACACTCTCTCTCTCTGACACATAGGCATACAGTAGAGGCTGAAAGACACACACACTCTCTCTCTGACACATAGGCATACAGTAGAGGCTGAAACACACACACACACTCTCTCTCTGACACATAGGCATACAGTAGAGGCTGAAACACACACACACACACACACTCTCTCTGACACATAGGCATACAGTAGAGGATGAAACACACACACACTCTCTCTCTGACACATAGGCATACAGTAGAGGCTGAAACACACACACACTCTCTCTCTCTGACACATAGGCATACAGTAGAGGCTGAATCACACACACACTCTCTCTCCTCTCTGACACATAGGCATACAGTAGAGGCTGAAACACACACACACTCTCTCTCTCTGACACATAGGCATACAGTAGAGGCTGAAACAAACACACACACTCTGACACATAGGCATACAGTAGAGGCTGAATCACACACACACTCTCTCTCTCTGACACATAGGCATACAGTAGAGGCTGAAACACACACACACTCTCTCTCTCTGACACATAGGCATACAGTAGAGGCTGAAACACACACACACCTTCTCTCTCTGACACATAGGCATACAGTAGAGGCTGAAACACACACATACACTCTCTCTCTCTCTGACACATAGGCATACAGTAGAGGCTGAAACACACACACACACACACACACTCTGACACATAGGCATACAGTAGAGGCTGAAACACACACAGGCATACAGTAGAGGCTGAAACACACACACACTCTCTCTCTCTGACACATAGGCATACAGTAGAGGCTGAAACACACACACTCTCTCTCTCTCTGACACATAGGCATACAGTAGAGGCTGAAACACACACACACTCTCTCTCTGACACATAGGCATACAGTAGAGGCTGAATCACACACACACTCTCTCTCTCTCTGACTCATAGGCATACAGTAGAGGCTGAATCACACACACTCTCTCTCTCTGACACATAGGCATACAGTAGAGGCTGAAACACACACACTCTCTCTCTCTCTCTCTCTGACACATAGGCATACAGTAGAGGCTGAAACACACACTCTCTCTCTCTCTCTGACACATAGGCATACAGTAGAGGCTGAAACACACACATTCTCTCTCTCTGACACATAGGCATACAGTAGAGGCTGAAACACACACACTCTCTCTCTCTCTCTGACACATAGGCATACAGTAGAGGCTGAAACACACACTCTCTCTCTCTCTCTGACACATAGGCATACAGTAGAGGCTGAAACACACACACTCTCTCTCTCTGACACATAGGCATACAGTAGAGGCTGAATCACACACACACACACACACACTATCTCTCTGACACATAGGCATACAGTAGAGGCTGAAACACACACACACACACACACACACACACACACTCTCTCTCTCTGACACATAGGCATACAGTAGAGGCTGAATCACACACACACACTCTCTCTCGCTCTGACACATAGGCATACAGTAGAGGCTGAAACACACTCTCTCTCTCTGACACATAGGCATACAGTAGAGGCTGAAACACACACACTCTCTCTCTCTGACACATAGGCATACAGTAGAGACTGAATCACACACACACACTCTCTCTCTCTGACACATAGGCATACAGTAGAGGCTGAAACACACACACACCTTCTCTCTCTGACACATAGGCATACAGTAGAGGCTGAAACACACACATACACTCTCTCTCTCTGACACATAGGCATACAGTAGAGGCTGAAACACACACACACACACACACACTCTGACACATAGGCATACAGTAGAGGCTGAAACACACACAGGCATACAGTAGAGGCTGAAACACACACACACTCTCTCTCTCTGACACATAGGCATACAGTAGAGGCTGAAACACACACACTCTCTCTCTCTCTGACACATAGGCATACAGTAGAGGCTGAAACACACACACTCTCTCTCTCTGACACATAGGCATACAGTAGAGGCTGAAACACACACACTCTCTCTCTCTGACACATAGGCATACAGTAGAGGCTGAAACACACACACACCTTCTCTCTCTGACACATAGGCATACAGTAGAGGCTGAAACACACACATACACTCTCTCTCTCTCTGACACATAGGCATACAGTAGAGGCTGAAACACACACACACACACACACACTCTGACACATAGGCATACAGTAGAGGCTGAAACACACACAGGCATACAGTAGAGGCTGAAACACACACACACTCTCTCTCTCTGACACATAGGCATACAGTAGAGGCTGAAACACACACACTCTCTCTCTCTCTGACACATAGGCATACAGTAGAGGCTGAAACACACACACACTCTCTCTCTGACACATAGGCATACAGTAGAGGCTGAATCACACACACACTCTCTCTCTCTCTGACTCATAGGCATACAGTAGAGGCTGAATCACACACACTCTCTCTCTCTGACACATAGGCATACAGTAGAGGCTGAAACACACACACTCTCTCTCTCTCTCTCTCTCTGACACATAGGCATACAGTAGAGGCTGAAACACACACTCTCTCTCTCTCTCTGACACATAGGCATACAGTAGAGGCTGAAACACACACACTCTCTCTCTCTCTCTGACACATAGGCATACAGTAGAGGCTGAAACACACACTCTCTCTCTCTCTCTGACACATAGGCATACAGTAGAGGCTGAAACACACACACTCTCTCTCTCTGACACATAGGCATACAGTAGAGGCTGAATCACACACACACACACACACACTATCTCTCTGACACATAGGCATACAGTAGAGGCTGAAACACACACACACACACACACACACTCTCTCTCTCTGACACATAGGCATACAGTAGAGGCTGAATCACACACACACACTCTCTCTCGCTCTGACACATAGGCATACAGTAGAGGCTGAAACACACTCTCTCTCTCTGACACATAGGCATACAGTAGAGGCTGAAACACACACACTCTCTCTCTCTGACACATAGGCATACAGTAGAGACTGAATCACACACACACACTCTCTCTCTCTGACACATAGGCATACAGTAGAGGCTGAAACACACACACTCTCTCTCTCTGACACATAGGCATACAGTAGAGGCTGAAAGACACACACACTCTCTCTCTGACACATAGGCATACAGTAGAGGCTGAATCACACACACACACACACTCTCTCTCTGACACATAGGCATACAGTAGAGGCTGAAACACACACACACACACACACTCTCTCTGACACATAGGCATACAGTAGAGGATGAAACACACACACACTCTCTCTCTCTGACACATAGGCATACAGTAGAGGCTGAATCACACACACACTCTCTCTCCTCTCTGACACATAGGCATACAGTAGAGGCTGAAACACACACACACTCTCTCTCTCTGACACATAGGCATACAGTAGAGGCTGAAACAAACACACACACTCTGACACATAGGCATACAGTAGAGGCTGAAACACACACTCTCTCTCTCTCTCTGACACATAGGCATACAGTAGAGGCTGAAACACACACACTCTCTCTCTCTGACACATAGGCATACAGTAGAGGCTGAATCACACACACACACACACACACTATCTCTCTGACACATAGGCATACAGTAGAGGCTGAAACACACACACACACACACACACACTCTCTCTCTCTGACACATAGGCATACAGTAGAGGCTGAATCACACACACACACTCTCTCTCGCTCTGACACATAGGCATACAGTAGAGGCTGAAACACACTCTCTCTCTCTGACACATAGGCATACAGTAGAGGCTGAAACACACACACTCTCTCTCTCTGACACATAGGCATACAGTAGAGACTGAATCACACACACACACTCTCTCTCTCTGACACATAGGCATACAGTAGAGGCTGAAACACACACACTCTCTCTCTCTGACACATAGGCATACAGTAGAGGCTGAAAGACACACACACTCTCTCTCTGACACATAGGCATACAGTAGAGGCTGAATCACACACACACACACACACACTCTCTCTCTGACACATAGGCATACAGTAGAGGCTGAAACACACACACACACACACACTCTCTCTGACACATAGGCATACAGTAGAGGATGAAACACACACACACTCTCTCTCTCTGACACATAGGCATACAGTAGAGGCTGAATCACACACACACTCTCTCTCCTCTCTGACACATAGGCATACAGTAGAGGCTGAAACACACACACACTCTCTCTCTCTGACACATAGGCATACAGTAGAGGCTGAAACAAACACACACACTCTGACACATAGGCATACAGTAGAGGCTGAATCACACACACACTCTCTCTCTCTGACACATAGGCATACAGTAGAGGCTGAAACACACACACACTCTCTCTCTCTGACACATAGGCATACAGTAGAGGCTGAAACACACACACACCTTCTCTCTCTGACACATAGGCATACAGTAGAGGCTGAAACACACACATACACTCTCTCTCTCTCTGACACATAGGCATACAGTAGAGGCTGAAACACACACACACACACACACACTCTGACACATAGGCATACAGTAGAGGCTGAAACACACACAGGCATACAGTAGAGGCTGAAACACACACACACTCTCTCTCTCTGACACATAGGCATACAGTAGAGGCTGAAACACACACACTCTCTCTCTCTCTGACACATAGGCATACAGTAGAGGCTGAAACACACACACACTCTCTCTCTGACACATAGGCATACAGTAGAGGCTGAATCACACACACACTCTCTCTCTCTCTGACTCATAGGCATACAGTAGAGGCTGAATCACACACACTCTCTCTCTCTGACACATAGGCATACAGTAGAGGCTGAAACACACACACTCTCTCTCTCTCTCTCTCTGACACATAGGCATACAGTAGAGGCTGAAACACACACTCTCTCTCTCTCTCTGACACATAGGCATACAGTAGAGGCTGAAACACACACATTCTCTCTCTCTGACACATAGGCATACAGTAGAGGCTGAAACACACACACTCTCTCTCTCTCTCTGACACATAGGCATACAGTAGAGGCTGAAACACACACTCTCTCTCTCTCTCTGACACATAGGCATACAGTAGAGGCTGAAACACACACACTCTCTCTCTCTGACACATAGGCATACAGTAGAGGCTGAATCACACACACACACACACACTATCTCTCTGACACATAGGCATACAGTAGAGGCTGAAACACACACACACACACACACTCTCTCTCTCTGACACATAGGCATACAGTAGAGGCTGAATCACACACACACACTCTCTCTCGCTCTGACACATAGGCATACAGTAGAGGCTGAAACACACTCTCTCTCTCTGACACATAGGCATACAGTAGAGGCTGAAACACACACACTCTCTCTCTCTGACACATAGGCATACAGTAGAGGCTGAAACACACACACTCTCTCTCTCTGACACATAGGCATACAGTAGAGGCTGAAAGACACACACACTCTCTCTCTGACACATAGGCATACAGTAGAGGCTGAATCACACACACACACACTCTCTCTCTGACACATAGGCATACAGTAGAGGCTGAAACACACACACACACACACACACTCTCTCTGACACATAGGCATACAGTAGAGGATGAAACACACACACACTCTCTCTCTCTGACACATAGGCATACAGTAGAGGCTGAAACACACACACACTCTCTCTCTCTGACACATAGGCATACAGTAGAGGCTGAATCACACACACACTCTCTCTCCTCTCTGACACATAGGCATACAGTAGAGGCTGAAACACACACACACTCTCTCTCTCTCTGACACATAGGCATACAGTAGAGGCTGAAACAAACACACACACTCTGACACATAGGCATACAGTAGAGGCTGAATCACACACACACTCTCTCTCTCTGACACATAGGCATACAGTAGAGGCTGAATCACACACACACTATCTCTCTCTCTCTGACACATAGGCATACAGTAGAGGCTGAAACACACACACACACTCTCTCTCTGACACATAGGCATACAGTAGAGGGTGAATCACACATGCTGATCTTTTTAATTACCACTCACTGCAGGGAGCTGGCAGAGGGTATGTAGGAAAAGGGTGTGTGTGTATTCTTGGTTTTACAATCCTTTTGGGGACCAGAAGTCCTTAGAAGGATAGTAAAACAAGGACAATTCGGGAAGTGGGGACATTTTGCTGGTCCCCACAAGGAAAAAGGCTATTTCAAATCAAGTCCGGGTAGCTATTTGGTTAAGTATTTAGCAGTCGTATGGCTTAGGGGTAGAAGCTGTACATTAAAACAGTTGAAGTTTACATACACTTAGGTTGGAGTCATTAAAACTTGTTTTTCAACCACTCCACACATTTTTTGATAACAAACTATAATTTTGGCAAGTTGTCTTGTCTGTAGTCAATGAACAGCATTCTCAGCTAGGTGTTCCTCTTGTCCAAGTGGGAGAGGGCAGTGTGGAGTGCAATAAAGATTGTGTCATCTGTGGCTTGGGGGTTAGGTTTAGGTTAGGTGGGCAGTTAAGTTTAGGGTTAGGGTTGGATGGAGGGATAGGGTTAGTCACTTAAGTTTAGGGTTGGATGAAGGGATAGGGTTAGTCAGTTAAGTTTAGGGTTAGGGTTGGATGAAGGGATAGGTTTAGTCAGTTAAGTTTAGGGTTAGGGTTGGATGAAGGGATAGAGTTAGTCAGTTAAGCTTAGGGTTAGGGTTGGATGAAGGGATAGGGTTAGTCAGTTAAGTTTAGGGTTAGGGTTGGATGAAGGGATAGGGTTAGTCAGTTAAGTTTAGGGTTAGGGTTGGATGAAGGGATAGGGTTAGTCAGTTAAGTTTAGGGTTAGGGTTGGATGAAGGGATAGGGTTAGTCAGTTAAGTTTAGGGTTAGGGTTGGATGAAGGGATAGGGTTAGTCAGTTAAGTTTAGGGTTAGGGTTGGATGAAGGGAAAGGGTTAGTCGGTTAAGTTTAGCGTTAGGGTTGGATGAAGGGATAGGGTTAGTCAGTTAAGCTTAGGGTTAGGGTTGGATGAAGGGATAGAGTTAGTCAGTTAAGTTTAGGGTTAGGGTTGGATGAAGGGATAGGGTTAGTCAGTTAAGTTTAGGGTTGGATGAAGGGATAGGGTTAGTCAGTTAAGTTTAGGGTTAGGGTTGGATGGAGGGATAGGTTTAGTCAGTTAAGTTTAGGGTTAGGGTTGGATGAAGGGATAGGGTTAGTCGGTTAAGTTTAGGGTTAGGGTTGGATGAAGGGATAGGGTTAGTCAGTTAAGCTTAGGGTTAGGGTTGGATGAAGGGATAGAGTTAGTCAGTTAAGTTTAGGGTTAGGGTTGGATGAAGGGATAGGGTTAGTCAGTTAAGTTTAGGGTTGGATGAAGGGATAGGGTTAGTCAGTTAAGTTTAGGGTTGGATGAAGGGATAGGGTTAGTCAGTTAAGTTTAGGGTTAGGGTTGGATGAAGGGATAGGGTTAGTCACTTAAGTTTAGGGTTGGATGAAGGGATAGGGTTAGTCACTTAAGTTTAGGGTTGGATGAAGGGATAGGGTTAGTCAGTTAAGTTTAGGGTTAGATGAAGGGATAGGTTTAGTCAGTTAAGTTTAGGGTTAGGGTTGGATGAAGGGATAGAGTTAGTCAGTTAAGTTTAGGGTTAGGGTTGGATGAAGGGATAGGGTTAGTCAGTTAAGTTTAGGGTTAGGGTTGGATGAAGGGATAGGGTTAGTCAGTTAAGTTTAGGGTTAGGGTTGGATGGAGGGATAGGTTTAGTCAGTTAAGTTTAGGGTTAGGGTTGGATGAAGGTATGGGGTTAGTCAGTTAAGTTTAGGGTTGGATGAAGGGATAGGGTTAGTCAGTTAAGTTTAGGGTTGGATGAAGGGATAGGGTTAGTCAGTGAAGTTTAGGGTTAGGGTTGGATGAAGGGATAGGTTTAGTCAGTTAAGTTTAGGGTTAGGGTTGGATGAAGGGATAGAGTTAGTCAGTTAAGCTTAGGGTTAGGGTTGGATGAAGGGATAGGGTTCGTCAGTTAAGTTTAGGGTTAGGGTTGGATGAAGGGATAGGGTTAGTCAGTTAAGTTTAGGGTTAGGGTTGGATGAAGGGATAGGGTTAGTCAGTTAAGTTTAGGGTTAGGGTTGGATGAAGGGATAGGGTTAGTCAGTTAAGTTTAGGGTTAGGGTTGGATGAAGGGATAGGGTTAGTCAGTTAAGTTTAGGGTTAGGGTTGGATGAAGGGAAAGGGTTAGTCGGTTAAGTTTAGCGTTAGGGTTGGATGAAGGGATAGGGTTAGTCAGTTAAGCTTAGGGTTAGGGTTGGATGAAGGGATAGAGTTAGTCAGTTAAGTTTAGGGTTAGGGTTGGATGAAGGGATAGGGTTAGTCAGTTAAGTTTAGGGTTGGATGAAGGGATAGGGTTAGTCAGTTAAGTTTAGGGTTGGATGAAGGGATAGGGTTAGTCAGTTAAGTTTAGGGTTAGGGTTGGATGGAGGGATAGGTTTAGTCAGTTAAGTTTAGGGTTAGGGTTGGATGAAGGGATAGGGTTAGTCGGTTAAGTTTAGGGTTAGGGTTGGATGAAGGGATAGGGTTAGTCAGTTAAGCTTAGGGTTAGGGTTGGATGAAGGGATAGAGTTAGTCAGTTAAGTTTAGGGTTAGGGTTGGATGAAGGGATAGGGTTAGTCAGTTAAGTTTAGGGTTGGATGAAGGGATAGGGTTAGTCAGTTAAGTTTAGGGTTGGATGAAGGGATAGGGTTAGTCAGTTAAGTTTAGGGTTAGGGTTGGATGAAGGGATAGGGTTAGTCACTTAAGTTTAGGGTTGGATGAAGGGATAGGGTTAGTCACTTAAGTTTAGGGTTGGATGAAGGGATAGGGTTAGTCAGTTAAGTTTAGGGTTAGATGAAGGGATAGGTTTAGTCAGTTAAGTTTAGGGTTAGGGTTGGATGAAGGGATAGAGTTAGTCAGTTAAGTTTAGGGTTAGGGTTGGATGAAGGGATAGGGTTAGTCAGTTAAGTTTAGGGTTAGGGTTGGATGAAGGGATAGGGTTAGTCAGTTAAGTTTAGGGTTAGGGTTGGATGGAGGGATAGGTTTAGTCAGTTAAGTTTAGGGTTAGGGTTGGATGAAGGTATGGGGTTAGTCAGTTAAGTTTAGGGTTGGATGAAGGGATAGGGTTAGTCAGTTAAGTTTAGGGTTGGATGAAGGGATAGGGTTAGTCAGTTAAGTTTAGGGTTAGGGTTGGATGAAGGGAAAGGGTTAGTCAGTTAAGTTTAGGGTTATGGTTGGATGGAGGGATAGGTTTAGTCAGTTAAGTTTAGGGTTAGGGTTGGATGAAGGGATAGGGTTAGTCGGTTAAGTTTAGGGTTAGGGTTGGATGAAGGGATAGGGTTAGTCGGTTAAGTTTAGGGTTAGGGTTGGATGAAGGGATAGGGTTAGTCAGTTAAGCTTAGGGTTAGGGTTGGATGAAGGGATAGAGTTAGTCAGTTAAGTTTAGGGTTAGGGTTGGATGAAGGGATAGGATTAGTCAGTTAAGTTTAGGGTTGGATGAAGGGATAGGGTTAGTCAGTTAAGTTTAGGGTTAGATGAAGGGATAGGGTTAGTCAGTTAAGTTTAGGGTTAGGGTTAGATGACGGGATAGGGTTAGTCAGTTAAGTTTAGGGTTAGATGAAGGGATAGGGTTAGTCAGTTATGTTTAGGGTTAGATGAAGGGATAGGGTTAGTCAGTTAAGTTTAGGGTTAGGGTTGGATGAAGGGATAGGGTTAGTCAGTTAAGGTTAGGGTTAGATGAAGGGATAGGGTTCGTCAGTTAAGTTTAGGGTTAGATGAAGGGATAGGGTTAGTCAGTTAAGTTTAGGGTTAGATGAAGGGATAGGGTTATTCAGTTAAGTTTAGGGTTAGATGAAGGGATCGGTTTAGTCAGTTAAGTTTAGGGTTAGGGTTGGACGAAGGGATAGGGTTAGTCAGTTAAGTTTAGGGTTAGGGTTGGATGAAGGGATAGGGTTAGTCAGTTAAGTTTAGGGTTAGGGTTGGATGAAGGGATAGGGTTAGTCAGTTAAGTTTAGGGTTAGGGTTGGATGAAGGGATAGGGTTAGTCAGTTATGTTTAGGGTTAGATGAAGGGATAGGGTTAGTCAGTTAAGTTTAGGGTTAGGGTTGGATGAAGTGATAGGGTTAGTCAGTTAAGTTTAGGGTTGGATGAAGGGATCGGTTTAGTCAGTTAAGTTTAGGGTTAGGGTTGGACGAAGGGATAGGGTTAGTCAGTTAAGTTTAGGGTTAGGATTGGATGAAGGGATAGGATTAGTCTGTTAAGTTTAGGGTTAGATGAAGGGATAGGGTTAGTCAGTTAAGTTTAGGGTTAGGGTTGGATGAAGTGATAGGGTTAGTCAGTTAAGTTTAGGGTTGGATGAAGGGATCGGTTTAGTCAGTTAAGTTTAGGGTTAGGGTTGGATGAAGGCATAGGGTTAGTCAGTTAAGTTTAGGGTTAGGGTTGGATGAAGGGATAGGATTAGTCTGTTAAGTTTAGGGTTAGATGAAGGGATAGGGTTAGTCAGTTAAGTTTAGGGTTAGATGAAGGGATAGGGTTAGTCAGTTAAGTTTAGGGTTAGGGTTGGATGAAGGGATAGGGTTAGTCAGTTAAGGAAAATAGGATTTTAAATGAGAATCAATTGTTAGGTCCCCACAAGGATAGTAAAACAAACATTGTGTGCATTGTGTGTGTGTGTGTGTGTGTGTGTGTGTGTGTGTGTGTGTGTGTGTGTGTGTGTGTGTGTGTGTGTGTGTGTGTGTGTGTGTGTGTGTGTGTGTGTGTGTGTGTGTGTGTGTGTGTGTGTGTGTGTGTAAGAGACAGAGAGAGAGATGGGGGGGGGGTGTAGAGTAAAAGAGGGCACATTTTTTAAATCTAATTCAAAAGACTTGATTACCTCTGGCCCTCTTCTCTGTGGATTATTCTGACACAATACACTGCAACAGCCATTAAAGGCTCTGCATGGTCAATCCGACATCTGCAGTGGCTGTACAGCATTTATTGTGATGCAGCCTCCGCAGAAGTCAGAGCAAACATACTTTTTGCGCTTCTCGGAGCTGAGCAGAGCTGTTGTGAAGGAAGTTGTCAAGGAAGGGAGTTTGTATTTATACCGGACCTCCCACGGCCACCTACCGTCAACCAATCATGTCAATGCGGAGCGCTACAGCGATGTGGTACGTAGCTCAATTTGGCCTCCGCAAGCCTCCAGAGGCTCCGCAATTGCATCACACCGTCCTCATTTAAGCAGCCTACGGATCCCATTTTCAGAGCACGCATAAATGAGCATTTAGGAAAACAGTAATTTATGACGCTTGATGATGATGCAGTACAGCTCAAGAGCCCTCCCTCCTTGCTCTCTGTCCTACCTTATCACAGCTTCACCTGTTTACAACTAATGTTAACACAGCTTCCATTTCATTATGCAACCAATGTGTGAGGACTTACATTTGCAAAGTGGAGAATAACTAGGTGAAAAAAGTACTTAACATATTTACAAAATAATAAACAGGAGGAAAATCAACATAAACTGGCCAGAGCACTGACCTAACCCAGACTTGAAATTCAGGCATAGCTGATAGCAATTACATGAGCTACAGAAAGTGTTAACAAACCTTCCCTGTCTGGCCACAACAGGAAATTAGGTGTTTAGGCCTACCCACAATGCATTTCACCATGGAAGCATTCCATAGATATATGATCAATTAACATAAAGGGCACGAATGACAATATAAACATATTCATTCAATAAATATAGGCCAACACACATTTACCAGTAAGATATTCTTTGATCAATCAATGTGCTAAACCATGCCTTATGTTACACATTTCAATGTTCAATTTATCAATGATCTTCCCCCTGGGACCAACAACACAGTTAAAAACATTGCGCTCTCAAACGTACCCCTGTTTGCAGTCACAATCTCCTACCAGGCAACGTGATGAACACCTCTACAATTACAAGGGAAAACAAAGCACCCCTTTACATTTAAATTACCTGCAGAGATGATTCTTAAACAAGATGACTCTGTCGTTGTATAGAGTATCTTGTGGGGCCGCAAAGAAACTCTCATACATTCATTTTTCGTTTCACGTGTTCAACCATCAAACTATCGGAGGAAAATGCTGCAAAAATCAAAATGTCTTCTAAAAAAACAGTTTTACTGCCTGAATTCGAAAGATACAAATTCCACAGCTTGGAAGTGTACTGTATCTCTCAGCCATGCCTCTGCCTCATTTCTAGGAGTTAGGATTTTCCAACAATTAACTATAGTTTACTTCAAAGCACGCAGCTGTGGAACTACAAAGCACTCACCTGTGCCAGTTCAAAGTGCACAGTGAATGGATTCCACCTGGAACCAAGCCTTACAGTAAACCTCAAAGGACCAAGAAGATCCATATAATTCAGCCGCAGGGGTTGAGCTACAGGGTTGCTCAGGCTAGGGGTAAAGGCTTGAAAGGTAGGATCATGGTACCCTCATAAGCAAAGGATATTCCAGAAGCAGGGAATATAAGGCTAGGTCCAGCCCCATAGTTTCAGGGTCTCTGTGGTGCATCGAGGAGTGAGGGGGCTGCCATGGAACTGGAGTTACAGTCACTTGAATTATACTTGGTAGTCACCCCTAGCACACACACACACACACACCACTAACCGCACACTCCAATACACATCAACCCAAACCATTACGCTTCGGGCTAGATCGATGGCCCGCATGCTTTCAGTGCTAAATTACATTTCAGAATTCTCTCACAGGGAGGTTTAAGTGCATCAGTTATATATATAAATAAATCAACTACAGCTGGCTAGAAGCGTTAGGCGATTAATGGGACCTGCTGGAGACAGAGAAATGACCTAAACCTGTCGTTTTCATAGTATATATACGGACACCAACACTACCTAAACCTGTTGTTTTCATAGTATGTATACGGACACCAACACTACCTAAACCTGTCGTTTTCATAGTATGTATACGGACACCAACACTACCTAAACCTGTTGTTTTCATAGTATGTATACGGACACCAACACTACCTAAACCTGTTGTTTTCATAGTATGTATACGGACACCAACACTACCTAAACCTGTCGTTTTCATAGTATGTATACGGACACCAACACTACCTAAACCTGTTGTTTTCATAGTATATATACGGACACCAACACTACCTAAACCTGTCGTTTTCATAGTATATATACGGACACCAACACTACCTAAACCTGTCTTTTTCATAGTATGTATACGGACACCAACACTACCTAAACCTGTCGTTTTCATAGTATGTATACGGACACCAACACTACCTAAACCTGTCTTTTTCATAGTATGTATACGGACACCAACACTACCTAAACCTGTCGTTTTCATAGTATGTATACGGACACCAACACTACCTAAACCTGTTGTTTTCATAGTATGTATACGGACACCAACACTACCTAAACCTGTCGTTTTCATAGTATGTATACGGACACCAACACTACCTAAACCTGTCGTTTTCATAGTATGTATACGGACACCAACACTACCTAAACCTGTCGTTTTCATAGTATGTATACGGACACCAACACTACCTAAACCTGTCTTTTTCATAGTATATATACGGACACCAACACTACCTAAACCTGTCGTTTTCATAGTATGTATACGGACACCAACACTACCTAAACCTGTTGTTTTCATAGTATGTATACGGACACCAACACTACCTAAACCTGTCGTTTTCATAGTATGTATACGGACACCAACACTACCTAAACCTGTCGTTTTCATAGTATGTATACGGACACCAACACTACCTAAACCTGTCGTTTTCATAGTATGTATACGGACACCAACACTACCTAAACCTGTCGTTTTCATAGTATGTATACGGACACCAACACTACCTAAACCTGTCGTTTTCATAGTATGTATACGGACACCAACACTACCTAAACCTGTCTTTTTCATAGTATATATACGGACACCAACACTACCTAAACCTGTCTTTTTCATAGTATATATACGGACACCAACACTACCTAAACCTGTCGTTTTCATAGTATGTATACGGACACCAACACTACCTAAACCTGTCTTTTTCATAGTATATATACGGACACCAACACTACCTAAACCTGTCGTTTTCATAGTATGTATACGGACACCAACACTACCTAAACCTGTCGTTTTCATAGTATGTATACGGACACCAACACTACCTAAACCTGTCGTTTTCATAGTATGTATACGGACACCAACACTACCTAAACCTGTCGTTTTCATAGTATGTATACGGACACCAACACTACCTAAACCTGTCGTTTTCATAGTATGTATACGGACACCAACACTACCTAAACCTGTCGTTTTCATAGTATGTATACGGACACCAACACTACCTAAACCTGTCGTTTTCATAGTATGTATACGGACACCAACACTACCTAAACCTGTCGTTTTCATAGTATGTATACATACGGACACCAACACTACCTAAACCTGTCGTTTTCATAGTATGTATACGGACACCAACACTACCTAAACCTGTCGTTTTCATAGTATGTATACGGACACCAACACTACTTAAACCTGTCTCTACTATACTCCCTTCTATACTTCCCAGCAGTAATGAGTGAGTCTATTCTCACGTTAGTCTGTGGTTAATGGTTGGCTTACTCGTTAAAGAGTTTAACTCACCAGTGTGACAACAGCAGATTAATTTGAGACGACACTGCTGCTCTCTGATCACAGTCACAGTAAAGACTATCAATTAGAGGTCGACCGATTAATCGGAATGGCCAATTAGTTAGGGCTGATTTCAAGTATTCATAACAATCGGTAATCGTTATTTTTGTGGCCGATTACATTGCACTCCACGAGGAGACTGCATGGCAGGCTGACTACCTGTTACGCGAGTGCGCAAGGAGCCAAGGTAAGGTGCTAGCTAGCATTAAACGTATCTTATAAGAAACAATCAATCTTAACATAATCACTAGCTAACTACACGTGGTTGATGATATTACTAGTTTATCTAGCTTGTCCTGCGTTGCATATAATCGATGCGGTGCCTGTTAATTTCTCATCGAATCACAGCCTACTTCGACAAACGGGTGATGATTTAACAAGCGCATTCGCGAAAAATCACTGTCGTTGCACCATGTGTACCTAGCCATAAACATCAATGCCTTTCTTTAAAATCAATACACAAGTATATATATTTAAACCTGCATATTTAGTTAATATTGCCTGCTAACATTAATTTATTTTATCTAGGGAAATTGTGTCACAAATTGAGTCAGGGTATATGCAGCAGATTGGGCTGCCTGGCTCGTTGCGAACTGTGTGAAGACCATTTCTTCCTAACAAAGACCGTAATTAATTTACCAGAATTGTCACGTTCTGACCTTTATTTCCTGTGTTTTGTATTTAGTTAGTATGGTCAGGGCGTGAGTTGGGTGGGCAGTCTATGTTTGATTTTCTATGATTTGGGGTTTTCTATGTTTCGGCCTAGTATGGTTCTCAATCAGAGGCAGGTGTCATTAGTTGTCTCTGATTGAGAATCATACTTAGGTAGCCTGGGTGTCACTGTGTGTTTGTGGGTGATTGTTCCTGTCTTTGTGTTTGCACCAGATGGGACTGTTTTAGGTTTTCTCACATTTGTTGTTTTTGTTAGTTATCTCATGTGTAGTTTCTTTATCAATTAAAGAATATGAATAACCACCACGCTGCGCTTTGGTCCGCCTCTCCTTCAGATGAAGAGAACCATTACAAGAATTGTACATAATTATGACATAACATTGAAGGTTGTGCAATGTAACAGCAATAGTTAGACTTAGGGATGCCACCTTTTAGATAAAATACGGAACGGTTCCGTATTTCACTGAAATAATAAACGTTTTGTTTTCGAAATGATAGTTTCCGGATTTGACCATATTAATGACCTAAGGCTCGTATTTCTGTGTGGTATTATGTTATAATTAAGTCTATGATTTGATAGAGCAGTCTGACTGAGCGGTGGTAGGCAGCAGCAGGCTCGTTAGCATTCATTCAAACAGCATTTTCCTGCATTTGCCAGCAGCTCTTCGCTGTGCTTCAAGCATTGAGCTGTTTATGACTTCAAGCCTATCAACTCCCGAGATTAGGCTGGTGTAATCGATGTGAAATGGCTAGCTAGTTAGTGCACGCTAAAAGCGTTTCAATTGGTGACATCACTCGCTCTGAGACCTTGGAGTAGTTGTTCCCCTTGCTCTGCATGGGTAACGATGCTTCGAGGGTGGTGTTGTCGATGTGTCCCTGGTTCGAGCCCAGGTAGGAGCGAGGAGAGGTATGGAAGCTACACCGTTACACTGGCAATACTATAGTTCCTATAAGAACATCCAATAGTCAAAGGTATATGAAATACAAATGGTATAGAGATAAATAGTCCTATAATCCCTATAATAACTACAACCTAAAACTTCTTACCTGGGAATATTGAAGACTCATGTTAAAAGGAACCACCAGCTTTCATATGTTCTCATGTTCTGAGCAAGGAACTTAAACGATAGCTTTTTTACATGGCACATATTGCACTTACTTTCTTCTCCAACACTTTGTTTTTGCATTATTTAAACCAAATTGAACATGTTTCATTATTTATTTGAGGCTAAATTGACTTTATTGAGATTAAGTAAAAGTGTTCATTCAGTATTGTTGTAATGGTCATTATTACAAATTCATTAATTCATTCATTAATTAATCGTCCGATTATATCGGTATCGGCTTCCTTTGGTCCTCCAATAATCGGTATCGGTTTCGGCGTTGAAAAATCATAATTGGTCGACCTCTACTATCAACCAGCAACTAACAGGAGACAGTAATAACATCACAGAGAGAGAGAGACAAAGAGAGAGAGAGAGAGAGAGAGAGAGAGAGAGACAGAGAGAGAGAGAGACAGAGAGAGAGAGAGAGCGAGGGAGAGAAGGTGGGGCCTCTATATTCATAGCAATAAGAGAATACTATCTAATACATTGTCTCTATCTTGTGACTTTGAAGAGCTAAAGAAATGCAAAGAAAAGAAAGTTGACTTGAAACATGAATTGGAACACAAAAAAACCTACACATACACACCATGACAAGCCAACAGGCTGAAACCGTGAGTGCACACACGTCAACACACAAAACTATGTCCACCACATATCCACACACACGTCCTGAGAGAGCCACCTTCTTTAACACGTTCACATCTCACCTTAATACACATCATATTATTACTATAACTGATAAACTGCTAATAAACTTAACATGTAATAACATGCCTCAATCTGGTCACAGAGAATTTCGTATTATTCTGTACGTAAATCCAATAAAGTTGATTTAGTATGATATGTTTGTGGCATCCGGAAAAAAGCTTGTCCGGAGAAGACAAGGTGAGCGCTACCATCAGTCCTGTGTCATGCCAACAGTAAAGCATCCTGAGACCATTCATGTGTGGGGTTGCTTCTCAGCCAAGGGAGTGGGCTCACTCACAATTTTGCCTAAGAACACAGCCATGAATAAAGAATGGTACCAACACATCCTCCGAGAGCAACTTCTCCCAACCATCCAGGAACAGTTTGGTGACGAACAATGCCTTTTCCAGCATGATGGAGCACCTTTCCATAAGGCAAAAGTGATAACTAAGTGGCTCGGGGAACAAAACATCAATATTTTGGGTCCATGGCCAGGAAACTCCCCAGACCTTTATCCCATTGAGAGCTTGTGGTCAAACAAACAAAAACCCACAAATTCTGACAAATTCCAAGCATTGATTATGCAAGAATGGGCTGCCATCAGTCAGGATGTGGCCCAGAAGTTAATTGACAGCATGCCAGGGCGGATTGCAGAGGTCTTGAAAAAGAAGGGTCAACACTGTAAATATTGACTATTTGCATCAACTTCATGTAATTGTCATTAAAAGCCTTTGACACTTATGAAATGCTTGTAATTATACTTCAGTATTCCACAGTAACATCTGACAAAAATATCTAAAGACACTGAAGCAGTAAACTTTGTGGAATTTAATATGTGTCATTCTCAAAACTTTTGGCCACGACTGTACTTAGCATGTTAGCTACCCTTTCCTTAACCCTTTTAGCTAACCCTTCACCTAACCCTAACCCTTTAACCTAACTCCTAAACTTAACCCTAACTTTAACACTAACCCCTAATCCTAACCCCTAGCCTAGCTAACATTAGCCAGCTAGCATGAGTTAGCCAGCTAGCATACGTTAGCCACCTAGTTAGAATTTGTAACATATCATATGTTTTGCAAATTCGTAATGTATAATATGAATTGTAATTCGTAACATTTTATGAAATGGGGGATGGACATCCACAAATTAATACATACCATACAAAACATCACATATACTAAATGGAGTGTCTCAGATTCATATACTGAATAATAAGAAATTCTCTGAGACCAGGTTGCATGACTGGGGCACAGACTTAAATATTATCATGCCTTATTTTAATATAATCGCCCCACCCCCTCAACACACCCTGTGGGAAGTTTAATTCAGATAATTAATGTATTTGTTCCATTTAAGCAAAACCCCATACACTTGGGGTTAGTCTGATAAAAAAAACATCTATTAGTGATGTGAAATTCACCATGAATGTGACTGAATGCAGGTCAGTGTGTGTGAACCAACAGTGAGAAAAGCTTTTAGTCCAGTATACATACTGTAGGTTAACTCTGAATGGAAACAGTGTCTACATTCCAAATGGCACCCTATTCCCTATGTAGTGCACTTTATAGGGAATAGGGTGGTAATTGTGATGCAACCAGTGAAGTTCTGAGTCTGTAACCTTGACTAATGTATGTTTGACCTGTAGAGATGACTTCATCTGGTTAAAATCAATGGCCATTAAGTCACTGTTAGAGAGACCAACAATCACTTACTGGCCTACACACATAGCATGGAGAGGGTCACCTGTTGAACATTTGTCACAATACACAAACACACACAGACACAATCAATCAAGAGCATGCACACTGACACGCGCAAACAACCACGCGAACACACACTCACACCCTAAAACACCGAAACACATTACTACAGATGAAGAATGGTTGAACCACAGTCAATGTTGCCACCTACTGTACAGCTCTATAACAGTGTAGGCTACATGAGTTTACATCCCCAGCCAGACATACTGTATATGACGGTCACAGACATTTTATAACCATTGAAGTCAGTCAGTTTGTTAGGGTCAGCTCATGTCACAGTAAGCCTACAGGGTTCGAGCATACAAAAACAGTTGATGAAAAGTGTCTTAGGTAGGGTATATGCTATGCTCAATGCCAGGGGGGCAGGGAAGGGGAGAGGGTAAAGGAGAGACAGGGTGCATGGGAGAAAGGGGTGGAGATGGGGATGAGGGAGCAGTGTGATAATGGAGGGGGAAAGAGTAGGCTGGAGGCCTAGGTGAAAGAAGGGGAGACAGAAGGAGAGGTGAGGAGGGGACAGGGAATACTGCCCTGGGGCATAGATAGAGGGCACTGTCTGACTGTGGGCATTCTTGGCACACTCCCACTCTGACCTTGGGAGATACAGCCTAGACACACACACGCACACACACACACACACAGAAAGAGAGAGACTGACTGCCCAAACACTGCCAACGACAATTAGCCTCAACCTGGGGTTCCTCTGCCTGCAGCAGACCTGTGCCAAAGGCTGGCAGTCACCACAGAGCGACAGTAAAACCTTGGTGGATTGGCCAGTTCTGATTGGGTTGGTGATCTGATTCGCAGGCAGAACTGTCCCTATTGGTTAGGGTGGCTGTGTTCGGCGTGAGATTTGATAGAACAACTGAGTTCTGGGTATGGCTCAGTGAGATAATACTAGAGGCTCAGTGAGATAATACTGGAACTGGCTCAGTGAGATAATACTGGAACTGGCTCAGTGAGATAATACTGGAACTGGCTCAGTGAGATAATACTGGAAATGGCTCAGTGAGATAATACTGGAGGCTCAGTGAGATAATACTGGAAATGGCTCAGTGATATAATATTGGAACTGGGTCAGTGAGATAATACTGGAACTGGCTCATTGAGATAATACTGGAACTGGCTCAGTGAGATAGTACTGGAACTGGCTCAGTGAGATAATACTGGAACTGGCTCAGTGAGATAGTACTGGAACTGGCTCAGTGAGATAATACTGGAAGCTCAGTGAGATAATACTGGAACTGGCTCAGTGAGATAATACTGGAACTGGCTCAGTGAGATAATACTGGAACTGGCTCAGTGAGATAATACTGGAACTGGCTCAGTGAGATAATACTGGAACTGGCTCAGTAAGATAATACTAGAGGCTCTGTGAGATAATACTGGAACTGGCTCAGTGAGATAATACTGGAACTGGCTCAGTGAGATAATACTGGAACTGGCTCAGTGAGATAATACTGGAACTGGCTCAGTGAGATAATACTGGAACTGGCTCAGTGAGATAGTACTGGAACTGGCTCAGTGAGATAATACTGGAACTGGCTCAGTGAGATAATACTGGAACTGACTCAGTGAGATAATACTGGAACTGGCTCAGTGAGATAATACTGGAGGCTCAGTGAGATAATACTGGAACTGGCTCAGTGAGATAATACTGGAAATGGCTCAGTGAGATAATACTGGAACTGGCTCAGTGAGATAATACTGGAACTGGCTCAGTGAGATAATACTGGAACTGGCTCAGTGAGATAATACTGGAACTGGCTCAGTGAGATAATACTGGAACTGGCTCAGTGAGATAATACTGGAACTGGCTAAGTGAGATAATACTGGAACTGGCTCAGTGAGATAATACTGGAACTGGCTCAGTGAGATAATACTGGAACTGGCTCAGTAAGATAAAACTAGAGGCTCAGTGAGATAATACTGGAACTGGCTCAGTGAGATAATACTGGAACTGGCTCAGTGATATAATACTGGAACTGGCTCAGTAAGATAATACTAGAGGCTCTGTGAGATAATACTAGAACTGGCTCAGTGAGATAATACTGGAACTGGCTCAGTGAGATAATACTGGAACTGGCTCAGTGAGATAATACTGGAACTGGCTCAGTGAGATAATACTGGAACTGGCTCAGTGAGATAATACTGGAACTGGCTCAGTGAGATAATACTGGAACTGGCTCAGTGAGATAATACTGGAACTGGCTCAGTGAGATAATACTGGAACTGGCTCAGTGAGATAATACTGGAACTGGCTCAGTGAGATAATACTGGAACTGGCTCAGTGAGATAATACTGGAACTGGCTCAGTGAGATAATACTGGAACTGGCTCAGTGAGATAATACTGGAACTGGCTCAGTGAGATAATACTGGAACTGGCTCAGTGAGATAATACTGGAACTGGCTCAGTGAGATAATACTGGAACTGGCTCAGTGAGATAATACTGGAAATGGCTCAGTGAGATAATACTGGAACTGGCTCAGTGAGATAATATTGGAACTTGCTCAGTGAGAAAGTACTGGAACTGGCTCAGTGAGATAATACTGGAACTGGCTCAGTGAGATAATACTGGAACTGGCTCAGTGAGATAATACTAGAGGCTCAGTGAGATAATACTGGAACTGGCTCAGTGAGATAATACTAGAGGCTCAGTGAGATAATACTGGAACTGGCTCAGTGAGATAATACTGGAACTGGCTCAGTGAGATAATATTGGAACTGGCTCAGTGAGATAATACTGGAACTGGCTCAGTGAGATAATACTAGAGGCTCAGTGAGATAATACTGGAACTGGCTCAGTGAGATAATACTAGAGGCTCAGTGAGATAATACTGGAACTGGCTCAGTGAGATAATACTGGAACTGGGTCAGTGAGATAATACTGGAAATGGCTCAGTGAGATAATACTGGAACTGGCTCAGTGAGATAATATTGGAACTGGCTCAGTGAGATAATATTGGAACTTGCTCAGTGAGATAATACTGGAACTGGCTCAGTGAGATAATACTGGAACTGGCTCAGTGAGATAATACTGGAAATGGCTCAGTGAGATAATACTGGAACTGGCTCAGTGAGATAATACTGGAAATGGCTCAGTGAGATAATACTGGAACTGGCTCAGTGAGATAATATTGGAACTGGCTCAGTGAGATAATATTGGAACTTGCTCAGTGAGAAAGTACTGGAACTGGCTCAGTGAGAAAGTACTGGAACTGGCTCAGTGAGAAAGTACTGGAACTGGCTCAGTGAGAAAGTACTGGAACATGGTAAATTCTTTTGAACCAGTAGGAGCTGCTGGTCACCAAACGGAGACCACAATCATCACAAGACACAGAGGGGAAAGCATTCCCTCTATTGGAAGTAAACACTGATCACAGACCAGTTAACCTGGGTCTGTGTGTCTTGTATGTGTGTTCACCTGAGCATGACGCAGAATCTGATGGCCTGATAAAATTACATTTGTAGGTTATTTTTGGTGATGAGAAATCCTATGAGTTATGAGTTAATGTGTGCACTACAATCCAAAAATGCCCATAGAATCAAAACCATAGAATCAAAATTCCAATTTCATGGCATTCTGGAACCATTTATAACCCAGAATAGAATTAGAATGGATTGAATTATATTTCTATGTTAGAGCCACCACTCATAACCATGTTACACATGACGCACGTGTAGTCTGGTTTCTATGACAACAGATCCATCTGCAGACTACTCCCTCGGTGTTGGTGACACATCACAGAGATTGTATGGGAGCACGAGCACGAGCAAGAGCTGGGTTGAGACGTTTGCTGCTTGTGTGTTTAATCAATGCTTTCTCCCCTGTGTCTATGGCCATGCTCGTTGCTTTTTGACACTGAAGCAGATTCCTTTTCCCCTATTCACATGGAGAATTCACAGCCCCACATCATAGGCTCAAATAAAGGTAGAGTCGCCGGTCATCCTAAAAACAAAATTTGACTGTAATAAAAGCCTGGCTTTAAGAGCGGCATATTTGCTAAGTGCGTCCTCGACAGCACGAATAAAATGTTATACTATTAATTTGATATTTTCGGTTTATCCGACTCGATCCCTTACAATCCCATAAAATCCGTCCTCGAATCTCATCCAGCCTTGCAGTAGTAGCAGCAGCAGTCTGTGTGTGTGTCATTCATTGTGCATTAATAACGCGGACGGGCTGTATCAAAAAGCCAGAGCATGCTTTGCTTACCTCATCTTCTTCTCTCCACCGTAATGATAAATGAAGAATGACCTGTATTCAATATGTCACCCTTTCTGGACGATTCTCTCAGTCCAGAATATAGTCGATGTTAATATTATAATATGTATTATCTAGCTATAGCCTAGGCTACGCCAATGCTACGAAGCCTGCCGGCGATATGCAGAGCAAGGCAAATGCTAGAAAGGCGACAGGGTGGGGTAAATGCCACAAAACGATGCCACAGTTTTAGTCTCTTTTAAAGTGAATCTCTAACCAGTCCCTCTCGAGGTCCTGCCAGTGTTTTCGGTGCCATTTCAGAACGCTACGGAGAACTGTCCTGGCGAGAGACCGGTCTGTGCGGCTGAGAGCGGCTTCTGGGGTGCCATCTTCCCTTCGTCCAGCACACGGAGAGTGGACGTGCGGACGGAAGGGAGAACGGGAGGGGGGGGGGGGGGGGGGGGGGGGGGGACCAATGATATTCAATGGTCGTCGGGTTCAAACGCAGGTTTCTTTTTTGAAGTGTGACCACTAAGCCTGTGACCCTGACAACACCACCAGGTAATAATGTAACATGTCTATCACTTAATGCACTTTTGTAGGCTAGGTTTTGGGTTAGGACACCTGAAACCTGTTTTTATTTTATTTATTAATTTAACCTTTATTTTACAGGACTAAGATCTTCTGACCTGCATGCAGACAAAGTACAGGGCCAAGGACATAACATCAATGGGACATCGACAGAATCATTGAACATAGCCTGCAAGATGGCAGGTGTGAATGATCTGTACCCAACTAAGATGTGGGTGTGGTCACAGACTTTCACTTCCACTGTCTAGCCTTAATTTTCAAGCCACATATTCTTCAGATACCATTAAAGAAGAAATATCCTTGAAGTTGAGCCAACTTAAAGGGGCATTCCAATTAAATTGTGATTTTACAGTTTTTTCTTAAATTATGTTTCCACACTATGAGGTCGAAATAACACTGAAATTGTGAAAATTATGATAATGCCTTTTTTGTTTAAGAGCCTGGAATTTCAGCCTGCTCAGGTGGAAGGGAACTTTTGGCCCACATCGTGACATTGACAATGTGATCTGTTTATAATAGGCCAATGACTGTTCATCTGGGAAAAGGGGTGGGCTCTACACCATCCTATCAGCCAATCAAGTCTGTGCATATAAATATTTTCTATTTTGTTTCGTAATACCTATACTATCAGACCGAGCGTTTCAAGGGCCAAGGAGGCTCAGGGAAATTAAGTAGTTTTATTAGACATACAGTAAAGATTTAAAAATACAATTACAAAGATTGCATGGGGGCTTTGAAGTGTCTGGGAAAGGAAACAGAGGCCCAATTATCTTCTGGCCAGCAGAGAGCATCCCTTACCCACTTGAACCCCATGTTGCAAGTGTGAAGACAACACACTAAGTTCATCTAGCCTTCTGACGCTCACGTACACTGAGGCCTACAGTTTCTATGAGCCGAAGGCAGAGATTTCTGCCCCACTATGCATCCCCATAGAGGTTTCTAACAGAACTATGATACTATGTACTAAACACACACACATTCACTCACACATAGTAGAACTCCAAACAAGATAAGATATGGACATATCTTGTAATCATTTGTTATTACATTGTTATTATTACAGCAGGCCATAGGGGGCGCCAGGTAGCCTAACGGTTAAGAGTGTTGGGCCATTAACCGAAAGGTCACTGGTTTGAATCCCTGAGCCGACTAGGTAAAAAATCTGACAATGTGCCCTTGAGCAAGGCACTAACCCCTAATTTCTCCTGTAAGTCGCTCTGGATAAGAGCGTCTGCTAAATTACTTTTAACATTTGTGTTGTAAGAGAAAGGAGAAAGAAAAAGTAGTCGAAGCAGGTGATCACTGAAATGTTTATTAATGGCTGTCAACAGAGACGGAGATACACACAGACATCGAATAAGAGAATTCACTCATACTGTACATCCCCCTCAAAGTCAGGGAGATTTCAATGAAAACTCATACATCCATATTTTACTGACATAAAGCTACAAAATAAAATAAACTGGATATGAGTGTCTGCTAAATTACTAAAATGTAAAACATAAATGAGACATTAAGACAGAAAGAAACAGCAGAAAAAAATAGAGTCTTCAAGTTGACATAAATATGTAAGAAATGACAGAGAACAAAGTGAAGAGGACTATGGTCACTGATGGTGCTAGGAAATTCAACAAAACAATCAAATAAACTAACTATTCTCTTTTCTGGCCAAACAAAAATCTCAAAACCCAAACTTTGCAACTATCAGTCCATCTCAAACATTACTAAAGACAACCTCCACTTCTACACTAAATACCTCACTGCTATACATTTTCAAACATCTGGAAAACCGATTTCTCTTACAGGCCTACACTTGTAATAGCCCAAATATAAATTGCCCTTAACTACAGATCTAGGATTAGATTACCCAACCCTAACCATTATGAGGATTAGAACAATATCTGACCCAAGACCTGTGTTTAGGAGCAACTTCTACATCCTCATAGCCTACTCTATTGCCTAGTAACAGATTTGGAAGTAATGGCTTGGTGATTTGAAGGGGCTTTTGTAATTGAACGTGTCCAGAGGAGAATACGTATTCTGATTGGTGCTTTTCTGCAGGGGGAGGGTGGAGGCAGGGTGTGTTTTGCGTGTCTTGGGCTTGGTCCGGTCGTAGATCGGGGGGACTCCTTTGGTCTGAGGGGAGGTGGGGGTTCTGGTTGGTCTGGAGTTGGGGACCGTGGGGGCTGATTTGGCCACTTCAGAAGACCCAGTCCTTTTTGTTTGGGGGCTCAGATAGATCTGCATAGTCACTAAGTGAAGAGGTGAAATGAGGGGTAAAGGTTGAGGGTGAAAGTAGGGGACGAAGTGAGGTATGTTAGTGTGAGCAGATGGTGAGGGGTTGAGTTGGTGAAGTGTTGGGGTGTGAGGAGGTGGTCAAGGGTTGAAGTGTTGAGGTGGGAGGAAAAGGTGTGGATGTGTCGTGGAGAGGGATTGGGAAGGGAAGAGAAGTCATGATGATGCATGGTGAGAAAATGAGAGACAAGGATAAAACAAGTGTTCAAATACAGTGCTTACTTGTACTTTAGAAACCAGAAGATGTATTTGCCACAGATTAGATTTGAGCTTTTAGTAGATATTATTCCATAAACTTGACAAACTTGACAGACGTTGTCTCTTCTGAGATAGATAATGCATGGGATCAGTAACAGGTGGTGGAGAAAACAGTCATAGAATGTAGAACTCAGTGGAGGCCGCTGAGGGAGGACGGCTCAAAGTAATGGCTGGAATGAAGTCAATGGAATGGTATCAACACCATGGAAACAATATGCTTGATACAATTCCATTGACTCCATTCAAGCCATTACTAGGAAAGCTAGACTAAGACATATCCAGTTGAGGTTGAGAATGTTATTCCAGGAGGTTGGACTGAGGCCTACCTTTACAGTGCGTCACACGCCTCGACCCTGTAGAAAACAAACACAGAAACAGAGAGCAGGTCACTCGATGTGGGAGTTATAGTAGCCACTCTAACCATTTGTCAGTGGTGTAAATTACCTAAGTAAAAGTACTTTAAAGTACTACTTAAGTAATTTTGGGGGGTATCTGTACTTTACTATTTATATATTTATTTTTGTCAACTTTTACTTCACTACATTCCTAAAGAAAATAATGTACTTTTTCTCCATACATTTCCCCTGACACCCAAAAGTACATTACATTTTCAATGCTTAGCAGGAGAGGAAAATGGTCCAATTCATGCACTTATCAAGAGAACATCCCTGGTCATCCCTACTGCCTCTGATCTGGCGGACTCACTTAACACAAATGCTTCATTTGTAAATTATGTCTGACTGTTGGAGTGTTCCCCTGGCTATACGTAAATAAAAAACCAAGAAAATTGTGCTGTCTGGTTTACTTAATATAAAGAATTTGAAATTATTTTTTACTTTTAATACTTAAGTATATATTAGCAATTACATTTACTTTTGATACTTAATTATGTACATTTAATACAAAATACTTTTACTCAAGTAATATTTTACTGGGTGACTTTCACTTTTACTTAGTAATGACTGTCATTTTCTATTAAGGCATCTTTACTTTTACTCAAGTATTACATTTGGGTACTTTTTCCACCACTGCCATTTATCAATGGTATGTTTCAGTAGGATCAATCTAACCAACAGCTTGTTTCCCATTTCATTAACCTTAAATAAAGGTTCAATCATTTTTTCATTTTTTTATTAAACCTGGCCATTACTCTACCCAAGCCCCGTTGTCCATCTTAGTGCTGCTCCCTGCTAGTGGACAGTAGACATTAAATCATTGTCTTACCTACACTGGCTGCAGGCTCCTTGGTTTTGCTGCAAGCAGAGAGTGAGGAAGGAGAAGTTAGGCCCCATCCCACAAGCATGGAAATGATTCTCAATCACATCTATTCTCAATCTCACGCTCGTCTAGAACAAGGATGGACAACTCCAGTCCACGAGGGCCACAGTTCTGATGCTTTTAGTTTTTACACCAGGTTACCCAGACACAGATATAAACCAGATTGACGAACAAGGATGGAAACCAGCAGACATTCAAGGACCAGAGTTGTGACTCCTGCTCTAGGGATGTATTTGAAACTACGTAAGAGCCTTATAGACTCAGTACAGAACAGTTATAGCCACGGGAAGATGTTTGGGCATGGGGCTGCCGCTAATGCAGGACTTATAAACAGTGCACTACTGTTGTGAGAAATCCCAACAAAAATGTGATTTGTTTCAGGGCATGCTACAGCCCCTTCATCACCCTTACTTTCCGTGGCTATGTTCAGAACACATTTAAACACCCCTTCCCTCTTACTGACACAGACGTCTAAGTTCCTGTGCAGTATATGCCTACTAACCTACCTATCGCCTTTCTTACTGCCGGGGGCCGCTGTTGAGCCTGAGGGGCCAGGTCGGGGGCCTGGCCGAGTCTTAGAGGTACAGTCCTTCAGACTGCCTGCTGAACTCGTCACACCACTGAGGGAGAAAGGGGGGGGGGGGGGGGGGGGGGGCGTTAGAGAGAGTGGGACAACAGCAAGTGTATGATTAATTTGTTGAAATGTATCTAGCTAGAGTAACAGTAGAGGTTTAGTAATCATACTGTACCTCTCTGTGTTTGCAGGTGACTGTTAGTGATTGTGTAATGTACCTCTTGGCTGATGCTCCTGGTAAGGGGCTGTAGTTCCGTGCGGTGGAGGTAGAGGGCATTGTAGAGCTTGTGGAGCTTTTCTTCAGAGAGGCAAGGCTGTTCATTGATGGTCTGGATGGCAGGGCAAGAGACACAGGCCTAGCTGCTGGTGCATAGGGGAAATGTGGGTGAGGAGGGTGTGTGTGTGTGTGTGTGTGTGTGTGTGTGTGTGTGTGTGTGTGTGTGTGTGTGTATGTAGCATTGCCTCAGAGCTATACAAAACATACACATTTCTGAGCACCTCCAAGACGTAGGATACTGATGTACTAATGATTTTGTTACTTTAGACAGAAACAAAAGTAGGGTGGTTGGTCGTGAAGGATGGGCGGGTGTAATCAACGACTGTCTATCAATCCAAAGGTTGTGTGTTTGAGTCGCGTTGGGGACAACTGTAGCATTTTAGCTAACCCTTATTCTAAACCAAACCCAATTCACTCAACCTTTCACGTAAATTCACCTAACCTTTGTCTTAATTTTTTTTATTAACCTTTATTTAACTAGGCAAGTCAGTTAAGAACAAATTCTTATTTACAATGGACAACCTAGGAACAGTGGGTTAGTTGCCTTGTTCAGGGGCAAAACGACAGATTTTTACCTTGTTAGCTCAGGGATTCGATCTAATTCTCCCCATAATTCTCCTTTGCTGTTATGATGAAACAAGCAACTCGGTCTCAGAGAAAGAAGCATAATACTATACATCCTCCAAGATCTATGTAGGTTACATCATCCAATTCGTGCTATTATACAACTGGGTAAGACCCATGATACTGTACTTCCTGTAATTCATATGCTATTGTGTGACCCCTATTCCATTCATAATGTAACCTAACAATGTAACATACAGTATCATACTATTTATTTATTTTTTATTTCACCTTTATTTAACCAGGTAGGCCAGTTGAGAACAAGTTCTCATTTACAACTGCGACCTGGCCAAGATAAAGCAAAGCAGTTCAACACATTGTCACGTTGTTCGTAATAATGATCGGACCAAGGCGCAGTGTGAGTATAGTTCCACATCTTTAATTACAAAGTGAAACTGGAAACAAAATAACAAGACTTACAAAGACCCGTGACAACACAGTGCTCAAACACACTAACACAAACAATATCCCATAACCCACAGGTGGAAAAAATGCTACTTAAGTATGATCTCCAATTAGAGACAACGATAACCAGCTGCCTCTAATTGGGAATCATACAAATCACGAGGTAGAAAAACAAACCTAGAACCCCACATAGAAAATATAAACTAGAACAAAAAACCCTAGTCACGCCCTGACCTACTATACCATAGAAAATACAGGTTTTCTATGGTCAGGACGTGACAGTACCCCCCCAAAGGTGCGGACTCCGACCGCAAAACCTGAAACAAAAAGGGAGGGTTAGGGTGGGTGTCTAGTGTCGGTGTTGGCTCTGGTGTGGGGTGAAGTATCCGCTCATCCGCCAGCATCAGGGGCGGCTCTGGTGCGGGACCAAGTACCCGCTCATCCTGCGGATCCAGCCATGGACCTTGAAGTTCCGGACCTAGGACCGTCGTCGGAGGTTCCGGACCGTGGAACGTCGCCGGAGGCTCCGGACCGGGAACTGTCGCCGGAAGCTCCGGCCCGGGAACTGTCGCCGGAAGCTCCGGACAGGGGATCATCGCAGGAAGCCCGGTGCGTGGGGTCAGTACTGGTGGTACTGGGCTGGTGACACGCACCTCAGGGCAAGCGCGAGGAGCAGGAACAGGACGCACTGGACTGTGGAAACGTACTGGAGACCTGGTGCGTATAGCTGGCATCAATGGTATCGGTTCGATAACACACTTCGCACAGAAAGTGCGTGGAGCTGGCACAGGACGTACCGGGCAGGACGTACCGGGCTGTGGAGGCGCACTGGAGACACGGTGCGCAGA
This sequence comes from Oncorhynchus kisutch, assembly GCF_002021735.2. Classification (NCBI taxonomy): domain Eukaryota; kingdom Metazoa; phylum Chordata; class Actinopteri; order Salmoniformes; family Salmonidae; genus Oncorhynchus; species Oncorhynchus kisutch. The sequence continues at coordinate 29,884,324 of NC_034194.2, read as the reverse complement.
ACCAGCACACATTGTATCGGAACGATGACACTCTTCACGCGTTGAGTACGAGGAGTTGGCACAGGACGTACTGGGTTGGGAAGGTGCACTGGAGACCTGGTGCGTATAGCCGGCATCAATTGTTCCGGAACTTTAACACACTTCTCAGGATGAGTACGGGGAGCTGACTCAGGTGCACCAAACTGACAAAGCGTTCCTTTGGGCAAAATCCATGCGTCCTCCACCAACTCAACAACTCTCCCATTTCTCTCTCCTACAAATTCTCACTCTTCTCCCAGACTGGCTCTGGTTCACTCCTCGGCTCCGCCGACTGCTCCATGAGCCCCCAAAAAATGTTTTATTGGGATTTCTGTGGCCTTCCTCCCTGACTTCGTCACTGTCCCTCCTTCACTGCTTCCGCCTGCTTCCATGGCAGGCTCTTGTCTCCTGCCATTATGTCATCCCAAGTCCAGGATGTTCTCTCCCTGATCTCCTTCAAAGACCAGGATGCCATTACCTCTAATTGGGAATCATACAAATCACCAACATCGAAAATCAAACCTTGAACTCCACATAGAAAATATAAACTAGATCAAAAACCCCTAGTCACGCCCTGACCTACTCTATCATAGAAAATACAGGTTTTCTATGGTCAGGACGTGACACACATACAACAACACAGAGTTACACATGGAATAAACAAACTTACAGTCAATAATATAGTAGAAAAAAAACTATATACAGTGTGTGCAAATGAGGTAGGATAAGGGAGGTAAGGCAATAAATAGGCCATGCAGAAGATGAATGTGCAAGTAGAGATACTGGTGTGCAAAGGAGAAAGATAAATAACTAAATACAGTATGGGGATGAGGTAGTTGGATGGGTTATTTACAGATGGGCTATGTACAGGTGCAGTTATCTGTGAGCTGCTCTGACAGCTGGTGCTTAAAGCTAGTGAGGGAGATGAGTCTCCAGCTTCAGTGATTTTTGTAGTTTGTTCCAGTCCTTGGCAGCAGAGAACTGGAAGCAAAGGCGGCCAAAGGAAGAATTGGCTTTGGGGGTGACCAGTGAGATATACCTGCTGGAGCGCGTGCTACGGGTGGGTGCTGCTATGGTGACCAGTGAGATAAGTCGTGGCATTACCTAGCAGAGACTTGTAGATGACCTGGAGCCAGTGGGTTTGGCGACGAGTATGAAACGAGGGCCAGCCAATGAGAGCATACAGGTCGCAGTGGTGGGTAGTATATGGGGCTTTGGTGACGACACGGATGGCACTGTGATAGACTGCATCCAATTTGCTGAGTAGAGTGTTGGAGGCTATTTTGTAAATGACATCGCCGAAGTCAAGGATCGGTAGAATAGTCAGTTTTACGAGGGGATGTTTGGCAGCATGAGTGAAGGATGCTTTGTTGCTAAATAGGAAGTCGATTCTAGATTTAATTTTGGATTGGAGATGCTAAATATGAGTCTGGAAGGAGAGTTTGCAGTCTTACCAGACACCTAGATATTTGTAGTTGTCCACATATTCTAAGTCAGAACCATCCAGAGTAGTGATGCTAGGCGGGCGCGCAGGTGCGGACAGCGATCCGTTGAATGCGTTTTGTCCAATGAGAGGTCAGATACGTGTGTGCACAATTTTTAAACTAATTTCATGCAATTCTACTTATTTTGCTATGGGAAGGAAAGAAAAATGTGCTGTTTTACAGCTAATTTCTTACAATTCCACACATTTTGCCATAGGTTGGAGGAAAATGTTTGCAGTTTTAATATGATAACTGATGATCAATAGGCCCCAATCCAGTCGGTTTTACTAAAAGTTTACATAGCTGGCCGCTAGACTAACGTACCAATCAAATGTTAAAAATAATTGCTGACATGGGCTAACTGAGTGACTACTGTTGAACAAACAAATGTCAAAATTGCACCATGTGTATTTTAAGTCAACCGTAAATTGAGACCCCCACGGAAGGAGAGTTGTATGGCATTGAAGCTTGTCTGGAGGTTAGTTAACACAGTGTCCAAAGAAGGGCCAGAAGTATACAGAATGGTGTCGTCTGCGTAGAGGTGGATCAGAGAATCACCAGCAGCAAGAGCGACATTATTGATGTATACAGAGAAGAGTCGGCCCGAGAATTGAACCCTGTGGCACCCCCATAGAGACTATATGGAGTGTCACAGAGTTACGTACAGAATAATACAAAGATTCTCTGGTCTGTTGAAAACAAGATTGAACTCTTTGGCCTAAATGCCAAGCATCACGTCCGGAGGAAAGCTGGAACCATCCCTACGGTGAAGCATAGTGGCAGCATCATGCTGTAGGGATGTTTTTCAGTGGCAGGGACTGGGAGACGAGTCAGGATCGAGGGAAAGATGAACTGAATAAAGTACAGAGAGATCCTTGATGAAAACCTGCTCTAGAGCACTCAGGACCTCAGACTGGGGCGAAGGACAACAACTCTAAGCACACAGCCAAAACAACGCAGGAGTGGCTTCGGGACAAGTCTCTGAATGTCCTTTAGTGGCCCAGCCAGAGCCCGGACTTGAACCCGATCAAACATCTCTGGAGAGACCTGAAAATAGCTGTGCAGAGACGCTCCTCATCTAACCTGACAGAGCTTGAGAGGATCTGCAGAGAAGAATGGGAGAAACTCCCCAAATACAGGCTTGCCAAGCTTGTACTGTCATACCCAAGAAGACTCGAGGCTGTAATTGCTGCAAAAAGTGTTTCAAGAAAGTACTGAGTAAAGTGTCTGAATGGTTATGTAAATGTAATCTTTCTGTTTTTTATTTTAAATAAATGAGCAAAAATGTCTAAAAACCTGTTTTTGCTTTGTCATAATGGGGTATTGTGTGTAGATTGTTGAGGGAAAAAACTATTTGATACATTTTAGAATAAGGCTGTAACCTAACAAAATGTGGAAAAAGTCAAGGAGTCTGAATCATTTCCGATGGCCCTGTGTATACTGAACAAAAATATAAACGCAACATGTAAAGTGTTGGTCCCATGTTTCATGAGCTGAAAAAAAAGATCCCAAAAATGTTCCATATGCCCAAAAAGCTGATTTTCCCAAATTTGGTGCAGAAATTTGGTTACATCCCTGTTAGTGAGCATTCCTCCTTTGCCAATATAATCCATCCACCTGACAGGTGTGGCATATCAAGAAGCTGATTAAACAGCATGATCACTATACAGATGCACCTTGTGCTGTGGACAATAAAAGGCCACTCCAAAATGTGCAGTTTTGTCACATAACACAATGCCACAGATTTCTCAAGTTTTGAGGGAGTGTGCAACTGGCTTGCTGACTGCAGGAAGGTCCACCAGAGCATTCGCCAGATCATTTTATGTTAATTTATCTACTATAAGCGACCTCCAACGCTGTTTTAGAGAATTTGGCAGTATGCCCAACCATGTAGCATGAACAAAAATATAAACACAACATTCAACAATTCAAACCATTTTACTGAGTTACAGTTCATATAAGGAAGTCAGTCAATTGAAATAAATTCATGAGGCCCTAGACTATGTATTTCACATGACCGGGCAGGGGCCATCCATTGGGGAGCAAGGCCTAGCCAATCAGAATTTGTTTTTCCCCACAATATGGCTTTCTTACAAACAGAAATACTCAACTGTCCGGGTGGCTGGTCTCAGACGATTGTAAATAAGAGTAGAATATCTTTCTAAACACTTCTTCATTAATGTGGATGCTAAAATAATTGTGGCTAATCATGAATAAGGATGAGTGAGAGAGTTACAGAGCATCAGAGATCATACTCCCAAGACATGCTAACCTCCTCTGTTATTGGTAATGGTGAAATGTTAGCATGTCTTGGGGGCATGATCTTTGACGCTCTGTAACTTTCTCACTCATCCTTATTCACGATTCATTAAGGATGACCAGTAATCATGGTAGCATCTACATTCATGTAGATGTCTTCAGAAACACATTCTATTCTGATTTATCGTAAAAGTGAATCCAAAATGACACAATACATGACTTACTAATTGGGCACAAAATAATCTGAAACACAACCAAAACAAACTGCAAATACATTCAACAAGTTTGTAGAGTCACGAGCTTGATGTAGTCATTGCTTGCTAGGAATATGGGACCAAATACTAAACTTTTTAAATGTTTTAAATTTGACCCCTTTTTCTCCCCAATTTCGTGGTATCCAATTGTTAGTAGCTACTATCTTGTCTCATCGCTACAACTGACAAAAAAAAAAGACGAAGGTTGAAAGTCATGCGTCCTCCGATACACAACCCAACCAAGCCGCACTGCTTCTTAACACAGCACGCATCCAACCCAGAAGCCAGCCGCACCAATGTGTTGGAGGAAACACCGTGCACCTGGCAACCTTGGTTAGAGCGCACTGCGCCCGGCCACAGGAGTCGCTGGTGCGCGATGAGACAAGGATATCCCTACCGGCCAAACCCTCCCTAACCCGGACGACAGTAGGCCAATTGTGCGTCGCCCCACGGACCTCCCGGTCGCGGCCAGTTACGACAGAGCCTGGGTGCGAACCCAGGGTCTCTGGTGGTACAGCGCCCTTAACTACTGCACCACCCGGGAGGCCTCAAATACTAAACTTTTGACTACTTTTTTTATAAAGAATCCTTAGGGGTGTCAATCATTTTGACTCCTACCATTTTGAGGGGAAAAAAATATTACTTGTTAAACATAATCTCTTTCTCTGAGCAATTGCAATAGTATAAAATAATATCATTTCCCAAATTATTTTTGCATACAATATAGCTAATTTTTTGAATTATTTATTTTATACAGTCAATATTGCTCATCTTTATCGAGGATGTCAATCATTTCGGGCCTCACTATGTGTGTGTACCTTTCTCAGCAGGTCCTTTCTTGGCCTGGTGTTCCTCTGAGATGTTGAGTCTCTTGAGGACGTCTGCCAGGGCCATCTTCAGAAGCTGGATCTCATCATCCTGCATCTGCATCCGCTGCTCCAGGTATGTCAGGCGGTCTGCTACATCTATCCCGCTCGCTGCAGAGCTGCGGTCATCTGGGGAGCACAACCACACACACAGAGTTAGCCGACTGAGCTAAAGCCACTGCTTCAGGTACGTCAGATGGTCCACTATGTCCATCCCGCATGCCACCAAGCTACGGTAACATAGACAGCTAAAGCCATTTGTACCCAACCAGCGCCACTAACACTGTCTTAGTCCACTGAGCTAAAGCCATTTGTACCCAACCAGCGCCACTAACACTGTCTTAGTCCACTGAGCTAAAGCCATTTGTACCCAACCAGCGCCACTAACACTGTCTTAGTCCACTGAGCTAAAGCCATTTGTACCCAACCAGCGCCACTAACACTGTCTTAGTCCACTGAGCTAAAGCTATTTGTACCCAACCAGCGCCACTAACACTGTCTTAGTCCACTGAGCTAAAGCCATTTGTACCCAACCAGCGCCACTAACACTGTCTTAGTCCACTGAGCTAAAGCCATTTGTACCCAACCAGCGCCACTAACACTGTCTTAGTCCACTGAGCTAAAGCCATTTGTACCCAACCAGTGCCACTAACACTGTCTTAGTCCACTGAGCTAAAGCCATTTGTACCCAACCAGCGCCACTAACACTGTCTTAGTCCACTGAGCTAAAGCCATTTGTACCCAACCAGCGCCACTAACACTGTCTTAGTCCACTGAGCTAAAGCCATTTGTACCCAACCAGCGCCATTAACACTGTCTTAGTCCACTGAGCTAAAGCCATTTGTACCCAACCAGTGCCATTAACACTGTCTTAGTCCACTGAGCTAAAGCCATTTGTACCCAACCAGCGCCACTAACACTGTCTTAGTCCACTGAGCTAAAGCCATTTGTACCCAACCAGCGCCACTAACACTGTCTTAGTCCACTGAGCTAAAGCCATTTGTACCCAACCAGCGCCACTAACACTGTCTTAGTCCACTGAGCTAAAGCCATTTGTACCCAACCAGCGCCACTAACACTGTCTTAGTCCACTGAGCTAAAGCCATTTGTACCCAACCAGCGCCACTAACACTGTCTTAGTCCACTGAGCTAAAGCCATTTGTACCCAACCAGCGCCACTAACACTGTCTTAGTCCACTGAGCTAAAGCCATTTGTACCCAACCAGCGCCATTAACACTGTCTTAGTCCACTGAGCTAAAGCTATTTGTACCCAACCAGCGCCACTAACACTGTCTTAGTCCACTGAGCTAAAGCCATTTGTACCCAACCAGTGCCACTAACACTGTCTTAGTCCACTGAGCTAAAGCCACTGGCCATTGGGCAATTCAAGACCATGTTAACACACACACACACACACACACACACACACACACACACACACACAGTTACTTATGCTTCCAGGTGATTGATATAGACTCAAATAGACTCTGAATAGAGTCACAGATTCATTAAAGAAGACTGAACAGAGTCACAGACTCAAACAGACTGAATATTCACACAGATTCGTCAAACAGACTGACCAGTCACAGACTCAAACAGAATTCTTCACATATCACACAGACACCTTACACAGTAACATAAATACTGTAGACATAAAAGCTGAAACAAACAATAGCACATGCACTATAATTCACACATTACAAACACCACACCCACGCCACAGACATACACACACATCACTCGGATTCTATAAATTACATCAATAGGAGGAACATTCCTAATAAATTGCATCATTTTGTATATATATAAAAAATGTTTACTAAACGATATGAAAATACGACCACAGAGATCAAATGAAATACATCTGCTACTCCAAAAACCAAGACAATAGGTGCCATCTGTGTCCTTTTAGTAGACTCTAATCCCTATGAGAGTGATGCTCGTAAGTGACTGGTGTAATGGTCAAGATCAGACGCTGTCGAATACCTCTGGAAACCCTGTCTAGTGAGGAGATGTCATAAAGATTCCTCATACTGGGTAACCCTTCCTCCACTCTAGAACTCCTCCTCCTCCTCTCTTCCACTGTCTGACAGAGAATATCTTCCTCCATCCTAGTGATTGCCAGCTCTCTCTCTCTCTCTCTCTTTCTTTGTGTTCCACTGCCTGGTGTTCTCATCTCCACTGTTCCATCCTCTGTTCCAGTTCTGTCACACAGTAGAACACACACGGAGCTCTTCTCCCTTCCTCTCCGCTCCAACCAGCCTCACACCAAGATCACAAAATGTATATCACAACAACTGTCCTCTCCTCCTGTTCTGTTTTCCTCTGTAACAGCATCAAATCCAGGTCACAAAGACTTTGAGTCCATGGTGAGGTTATGAAACATTATTAAGGGTGTTTTCTCTCGGTCTCTCCTTTATCACGCTCCCTCTCTCTCTGGGTAGTGTCTGCTGTTGTGGGACATGCTGATGTTTACAACATTGCTTCAAGCCTTGATCTGAGATTGCGTGTGCATGTGTGTGTGTGTAGGGGTGTGTGTTAGTGTTTGATCATGCCTATACACTCCTATCCTCTCCAATTCGGCCTAAAGTGAGGGGTTTGGTGTGTGTGTGTGTGTGTGTGTGTGTGTGTGTGTGTGTGTGTGTGTGTGTGTGTGTGTGTGTGTGTGTTATACAATAGCACAATGATAATCCCTCAGACTGAGCCTCTTTGGCACGAGAAACCCCACCCCCACCCTGATTAACCTTCTGTCAGACTGACAGACAGAAAGAGGAAGTGAAAGAGGGAGAGGTGGGCAGAAAGAGAGAGAGAAAGGAGGAGAGGAAGAGGTGGACAGAAAGAGAGAGGAGGAGAGGAAGAGAGAGAGAGAGACAGAAAGAGGATGAGAGGAAGAGAGAGAGAGAGACAGAAAGAGGATGAGAGGAAGAGAGAGAGAGAGAGAGACAGAAAGAGGATGAGAGGAAGAGAGAGAGAGAGAGAGAGAGAGAGAGAGAGAGAGAGAGAGAGACAGAAAGAGGATGAGAGGAAGAGAGAGAGAGAGAGAGAGAGAGAGAGAGAGAGAGAGAGAGAGAGAAAGAAAGAGAGAGAGAGAGAGAGAGAGAGAGAGAGAGAGAGAGAGAGAGAGAGAGAGGAGACAGAAAGAGGATGGGAGGAAGAGAGAGAGAGACAGAAAGAGGAGAGGAAGAGAGAGAGAGACAGCAAGAGGAGGAGAGGAAGAGAGAGAGAGAGACAGCAAGAGGAGGAGAGGAAGAGAGAGAGAGAGACAGCAAGAGAGGGAGGAGAGGAAGAGAGAGAGAGAGAGAGAGAGACAGCAAGAGGAGGAGAGGAAGAGAGAGAGAGAGAGAGACAGCAAGAGGAGGAGAGGAAGAGAGAGAGAGAGAGAGAGAGACAGCAAGAGGAGGAGAGGAAGAGAGAGAGAGAGACAGCAAGAGGAGGAGAGGAAGAGAGAGAGAGAGAGAGACAGCAAGAGGAGGAGAGGAAGAGAGAGAGAGAGAGACAGCAAGAGGAGGAGAGGAAGAGAGAGAGAGAGAGACAGCAAGAGGAGGAGAGGAAGAGAGAGAGAGAGACAGCAAGAGGAGGAGAGGAAGAGAGAGACAGAAAGAGAGAGAAAATAATACAGATGGAGAGAGAGTTAGACACAAATAGAGATGTTAAGTAAGAACAGAGAGAGCGAGAGACAGGTTGCATGGCCTTGTATTGTTCTCCTGTAAGAAGCTTGCCCAGCTCATTGATCATCCACTCTTCCAGTCTTTTATTTACAATACTACAGGCCACTGACTGATGGAGGCTGAACGTGACACACAACACATGCTAATACACCAGCAGTGACTGACATACTATGCCAAGTGTCAACACATCTCATTTATTTAGGAGAGTGAATATGTGAGGATATACCATAGCACCTAGCGAATACAGGTTATTTTAG